>NC_091952.1:96335546-96635546 GCF_031021105.1 Erythrolamprus reginae
CAGGGGGCAGGAGAGAGCGATTTCACCCATCCCATGATTCAGGGAAGCCTCTGGAGCCTGGGAAGGCCAAAAAACATGCCCAATAGAAGTTGGGAAACGGGCCATTCCAGCCTCTAGAGTGATGGGGGTAGGCCATTTTCGGTCTCCCCAGGCATGGAATTATCGGTGTGGGCACTCACCCACACACTTTCGGCACCCAAGGAAAGAAAGGTTTGCCATCACTGGTTTAGACCATGCAGATTTGTTCTATATTGACAGGTCAATCTTCTATGAGCCTAAATCTCATTGAAAAAACAATCAAGAGCCGATGCTCATTGATTTAAAGAGGAGGAAATAATGCTATTGGTATTGCTGCATTTGCTGGGAATTACTAGAAACAAACAAAACAAAAAATTCATAGCCTGTTTGGGGTGGGGAAGACAGCTTTTACCCCCAAACAGGCTCTGAAAGTTTTATTTTGTTCTTGTTTGGAGAACCCAAAAGAAGAGTCGTGTATTTGCATCAATGAAGTATGTTAAATGTAAGGCAATAAAAAAGCACAAAATCTTTGCTAAAAAATTAAGATTATACTTAACAAATTGTGCTTTGAAATAAAATGTGAGACAGATAACATCACTTACAGGCTGCAATTTCAAGTTTGCAACTAGGAGAAGAAAGCCAAAATGATATGGCTGGAGAGACTAATGAAAAATTCATACATTTTTAATAATTTACACCATTGGACCACTGACCTTAAAGTCTTGGGTTAAAAATTAAGAACCTCACGGTAATATTATTTCATACACTCAGAACGTGACCTTAAATGCATAATGTAGCCTTAACACACACAAAAAGTTCACCTTTTGCAATTAGAAAGGAACAGTTTATTGTCATAAACACACATCATATGCATATGTATTCCCCACCAAAAGCTGCACAAACCAAAGAACAAGCGACTTGATAGAAAACCTAGAAAAATTATGTATGAAAAAGGCAAATTCATCTGATTTTAGATTTCACTGAATATCTAAAACCAGTGTTTAGCAGCTATGGGCAATAAAAACAACAGAAAGCTACATTGGTAAAGTTTCACCCTTTTCTAAATGCAAAAATGATTTAAAAATATATAAAACGAAGAATGACAGGCTTCCTAAGAGGATAGCATCAATCTAAGGGACCTTTGGACATAAGTTTCTCAAATTCTGCAGCATTCAGGAGTATCTACTACAGGGAATCCTCGACATACCACCATAACCGAGGCCAAAATTTATGTTGCTAAGCAAGCCATTAAGTGAATTTTCCTCATTTTAGACTTCTTTTGATGCAGTTGTTGAGTGAATATTGCAGTTGTTAAGTTAGTAACACGGCTGTTAAGTGAATCTGGTCTCCCCAATTACTTATCAAAATGTCATAAAAGATGATCACATAACCCCAGGAATGTCATAAATATGAATAGGTTGCCAAATACCTGAATTTCAGTCACATGACTGTGGAGGGTGCCACAATGGTTGTAAGTCGCTTTTTTGTGCTGTTGTAACTTTGAACGGTCACTAAATGAACTGTTGTAAGTCAATGGCTTTCTGTACTCTTCTGGCATACCAGGAATAGAGTGCATTGTTTTGTGAAGCCTGCTACAGAATTCTACTTGGAAAAAATACATTCTTTTTCTGGTCATCCAGATAGTTTGTAATCAGTCGATGGGAAGCTTAAGATACATCTATTTGTGCTTTTCATCAAACTGACATGAAGCAGTTTTGGCCCAAATCAGTGCCCGAGAACAAAGTTTGCTTGGGTAAGGCAACTAAATTAAAGTTTAATCAACCAGAAGCAAAAATGTTAATAAGACTAATAAGGACCCAGGCTGAGGTCTGCTCTATTGTGTATAGACCTGGATACTCTGAATGTGTATAATATTGTTCATATTAAAAATGGATTGGATCCTGCTACTCATATTTGCAATATTTTTAATCCAAGGAAGGAAGCATTTTTAAACGGGACTTTCACTGAGGTAAAATTAATTTTTAAAAGGACAAGCACCATAGAGGCAGGGAATCTTCTTCTTTTTGCTTTGCAGACTTACAGTAGCTCCATTTCCCAATTTCTTCCTTTTTGCCTACAAAAGCGATGATGACAGAACAATCACTTTATTGTGCAACTTACGTGGGCAGCTGATCATTGTTACAGGAATAGTGATGAAGATGGAGATTGGAAAAATAAAATAGTGGTGGTTGAGAGAGGCAACGTTATTAAAATAACAAGATCCTTCCTTTCTCTCACTCTTCCAACCATGAATGTATATTAGAGGAAAACACTAGCATGTCACTAGCTTAAGTGGAAGATATAGGCAGACAGGCTTTTTATGACCTTTGGTTCAGGTAATCCATATCTGTGTCCCTATGGAACCTGTCAATTAAATCTTGATAGCCTTCAGAATTCATCATCACAATGTTATATACTATATGTGGACTCCTTGATCCTCTCTGAGTTTGGTTGTTTGCTGGCAGATGTTTTTTTTAAAAAATATATAATTTATTAGTTTTACAAAAGGGAAGGGGGAAACGGGAATACAAAATCAAAGAGAGGGAGGGGGAGGGAGAAGGAGAATACAGTGATACCTCATCTTACAAACGCCTCATCATACAAACTTTTCGAGATACAAACCCGGGGTTTAAGATTTTTTTGCCTCGTCTTACAAACTATTTTCACCTTACAAACCCACCACCGCTGCTGGGATGCCCCACCTCCGGACTTCCGTTGCCAGTGAAGCACCCATTTTTGCACTGCTGGGATTCCTCTGAGGCTCCCCTCCATGGGAAACCCCACCTCCGGACGTCCGTGTTTTTGTGATGCTGCAGGGGAATCCCACAAGGGGAATCCCAGCAGTGCAAAAATGGGCGCTTCGCTGGCAAAGTCCAGAGGTGGGTTTTCCAGTGAGGGGAGCCTCAGTGAAATTGCAGCATCACAAAAACACAGAGGTCTGGAGGTGAGGTTTCGAGGACTTCAGTGTTTTTGCAATGCTGTGATTTCACTGATGCTCCCTTCGCTCCAGACTTCCGTTGCCAGTGAAGCGCTCGTTTTTGCGATGCTGGGATTCCCCTGCTGGGATTCCCCTGCAGCATTGCAAAAGCACAGAAGTCCGGAGGTGGGGTTTCCCATGGAGGGGAGCCTCAGGAGAACCCCAGCAGCGCAAAAACGGGCGCTTCAGCTGGCAAAAGGGGTGAATTTTGGGCTTGCACGCATTAATCGCTTTTCCATTGATTCCTATGGGAAACATTGTTTCGTCTTACAAACTTTTCACCTTAGTCCCGGTTTGTCCCGGAACCAATTAAGTTCGTAAGACAAGGTATCACTGTACAAGTATAATGAGTTTAAAGGTAAGATTTACAAGGGATTGCCGAGGTCCATGATATTTCTTGATATACATACCATTATTATATAGTGACTAATATTATTACAATAGTTCTATTCATATTTCATTCAGTGACCATATTTTTATTTATTTATTTATTTATCTATCTATCGATCGATCGATCGATCGATCGATTGATTGATTGATATATTGATTGATATATTTGTTTGTTTGTTTGTTTGTTTATTATTTATTATTTATTTATTGATTGATTGATTGATTGATTGATTTATTTATTTATTTATTTATTTATTTATTGGGTTTATATGCCGCCCCTCTCTGCAGACTCAGGGTGGCTAACAACAGTAATAAAATAGCATATAATAATAATCCAATACTACAATATTATCTTTACCATATATAACTTAATAAATCTATGGGGGAGGTAGAATAGAAAAGGGGTTGTCTGCTTCGATAGCAGACATTGAGTTTAATGACTTGATGTTCTTATAAATAGGAATAGGAAATGAGAGTAATGAAGTATGTGATATATGTTTTATTACCATAAGAATTTATTTCCTAACAATTGCCATAGCCCTGCCTGGAGTCTTGCCTGGGCAGATTTCAGAAAAGGCAACCCCTTCTTCAGAATCCAGTCAGATGTCTCCTGGGTTAGTTGTCTCATCCACAATCAGATCAAGCATGATAGGAGCTTTATGACAGACCTACCTGGCATTGGGTAGTAGCAACCAGAATCCAGGGTCACTGAAGGTCCATTGAAGGCTGAGTTCAAGGAGCTGAAGGTAAAACTATTACAATACCATGGTCTCACAGTCTCTGAGAGTGGCACCTCCCACCATACTTCCCCATGCCCAGTAATGGGTTCCTACCCGGACGGGGGGACAGAAATGGAGCTGCACATGCAGCTCCAGGTGACCGGCAGACAGGCGCGTACATTGGAGCAAGATTTGACTTCTGGGAATCCACAAGGAGCAAAATCTCATGAGAGGACGCACATGTGAGATTTTGGTGATTTTTGGCATTGTTTTGCCAAAATCTCACACTCCCACATGTCTTCTCACAGGATTTTATTACCATAAGAATTTATTTCCTAACAATTGCCATACCCCTGCCTGGTGTCTTGCCTGGGCAGATTTCAGAAAAGGCAACCCCTTCTTCTGCACATGTGCATAAATCAAATCTCCCCCGGCAAGCACATCAGCACTGGTAGGCAGTAAGTTGGACCCATCTGCCTATGCCTACTACTATCATAATATTTTAGCCTACCTCCAATCTTCAAATAGTAGGCCTACTAGTAGGCCTCAGGCCTCTGACCTGGGAACCAACAACTCTTCTCAGCAGATGTCCTTGGAAAAGTCATATAAGATACTCCTCAACTTATAACCTTTCACTTAGTGACTGTTCAACATTACAACAGCAGTGGGGGAAAGTGACTTATGACCATTTTTCCACACTTACAACCATTGCAACGTCCTCCATGGTCACATGATCAAAATTCAGACTCTTGGCAACTGGCTCATATTTATGTCAGTTGCAGTATCCCAGGGTCATGTGATTCCCTTTTGTGACCTTCTGACAAAGAGAAGCCAGATCTACTTAGCAACCATCATACAGACTTAACAGCTATGGCGATTCGCTTAGCAACTGTGGCAAAAAGGTCATAAAATGGACAAAACGTGCTTAACAATTGTCTTACTTAGCGACAGAAATGTTGGACTCAATTGTAATCATAAGTTGACGATTCCTTGTACTTGCTTTCACTTTTATTTTTTGCCCTTTGTCCTGGATGCTATCATTTATACCAGTGTTTCTCAATGTGGAGGTCAGGACCCCTTTGGGGGTCGAATGACCATTTCACAGGGAAATGGTCATAAGACCAAGGGAAAAGACAAATGTCCCGTGATGTTAGGAACTAAAAGCTCCTATTCTGGCACCTTGGAACATATTTTACAATCTGACCAATCAAGCGTTTACAGTGGAAATGTCCCTCTGACCTCCCCGCCAATCAGCTTAAAACTCTGTTGGGAGAATTGGAGATAGACTTAAGGTGGGGGTCACCACAACATGAGGAACTGTATTAAGGGGTCGCAGCATTAGAAAGATTGAGAACTACTGACTTATACTAACATTTTACACACCCAGTGATGGGCTCCTATGGGTACAGTCCGGTACGCAGAACTGGTAGAAAAGATTTGGTCAGGTATGCAGTATTGATCCCCCCCCCCCCTTCTGTGCTCTGGGTGTATTTTTTCCTATTGCAGTAAATGAGATTTAATGTGTATAATTTTAGAAGAGCTGTGCGTGTGTCTGTGTGTGTCTGTGTGTGTCTGTGTGTATACATATAGTTTATATAGTTGATAATGTATAATTTTGTGTGCCTGTGTGTAATATGTATGTACACATATGGCATATATATCATTTATGAATTAAATAATCTATTTTGGATGTTCAGAGATAGTAAACAGAGAGGAAAATTGTATCTCTTTGAGGTGAGGAGAGGCCAGGCACCCTAACCCAAACCCTTGACGTGAGTGACATCAAGTTGGCCACTTTTAAGCCAATCATATGACTTTTACGCCACCCCCGGTCACATGATCATCAAGCCACTCCCACTTGGTCACATAACTGGCAAGACACACCCACAAAATAAGCCACACCCACAGAATGGTAGTAAAAAAAATTGTAGCCCTTCACTGCACACACCCCAGCCTTTTGTGCACCAGGGACAGGTTCCGTGGGGGTGGGGTTTCACATGCTACCTGTATCCTGTGAATGCGGCTTTGCTTGTTTGTGGGGACTGGTTGTGGCATGCTGTGGACCAGTGCCAGTTCACAACCAGAGGTTGGAGACCCCGATTTATACCACTTTTGAAAGTTCTTTGCTTTTCAAAAATTGGTCTCTCCTGATAAAATGTCCTTCCATTTTCAAGGTGCAAAGAAGGACGAAATGGCTGTCCCCAAAGTTGGGAAGAAAAATATCTGATGAATAGAAATGAGGCAGAAAACCATTTATCTCATATTTGAATGCAAGCTTATCTAATTTTACTCTTTTTTTGAACCAATACAGAAACTTCAATTATCCACTGAAATCCAGGCATCTCCAAATTTTATTATGTAAGTCACCAATTATATATCAAGTCTACACAAAAATGCATATATTCATGAACACCATGAACAAAAATGCATTATATAGAGAAAATTAACTGCAAATACAGTGCTCATCAGGCAAAATTGCAAGCAAAATGTTTAAGAAATATGCAGGAGAAGTATATATAATGTATGCAGGATCTGAAGGAAACATACACACTTTAACAAGCAGCTGTACTAAATTCTAAGCAGGAAATGATGTAATAAGAAAAGAAATAAGAAGAATACAGAATATCAGGTTTGTCAAGGAATCATGAAGGTAGAGTCAACAATTAAATGAGTATTTTCTTGCATACCACAATATTCAAAATTTAGTGTGAACATTTTCTTTTCGAATAACAAATGGTGGAAGTGAGGTAGACTGAATATATTAATAAATTCACAAAAATTAGAAAAGCTAACGGAGCTCAAAAGTGGTTATTATGCCCATCTCACTTCGTGAGTTCACAAATCAAATGGATTAAAAGGGAGACTAGCATAGATCTATTTCAAGCTTATTTAATTATTTATTTGTTTAATTATTTAATTTATTTAATTCAACTTCTATGCCGCCCAATCCCAAAGGACTCCCATTATGCTCTCATCAGCTAGCTATACCCTTACTGGTATTTGAACCTGTAGAGTCTGCCTTATTAGGCAGTGGATTTAACCTCTGGACTATAGGCTCTCCTCCTCTCAGCTTTATACCAGGGAAGAGTTATATTTTTTTCCCTGTCAAATTACCCTGGTATACCCAAATATGGGAGGAGCTTACAGCTTCCTTTTTGCCTCTCTGCCCCTCCCGGGGCCATATCCAAGGCAGATAACTTTTATAGACGACAAACAATAATCTATATGTGTAACACATCTTTTTGCTGATAATGAAAAGGAAGGGAGACTAGAATAGATCTATTTCAAGCTTATTATGCTCTCATCAGTTAGTTAGTTAGATAGATAGATAGATAGATAGATAGATAGATAGATAGATAGATAGATAGATGATAGATAGATAGATAGATAGATAGATAGATAGATAGATGATAGATAGATAGATAGATAGATAGATAGATGATAGATAGATAGATAGATAGATAGATAGATGATAGATAGATAGATGATAGATAGATGGATGACAGATAGATAGATAGATAGATAGATAGATGATAGATAGATAGATAGATGATAGATAGATAGATAGATAGATAGATAGATAGATAGATAGATAGATAGATAGATAGATAGATAGATAGATAGATAGATAGATAGAGATATCCCAAAGTTTTACACTCCTTAGAAATACCCAGGATTTTTTCTTTATAATGTGTTAAACTCCACCTTACAACATTCTGTATTCCAGTGGTTCATGGCAATCACCTTCTCATCGGTCTCCTTGACCCCTGCAAAGCTTTGGAACCATTTCTTAAACAGAGGCGAATAAGCTGCTTTCTTCTGGGAAACAGGCAGTGCTTCTTCTTTTTTTCCCAGAGAGATTTCAGAACAACAAGTGGCCATGTTCACTCTAAGCTTCTTTCTATTCCGCAGTAGATATGAATTTTCATTATAGTTTTATGCTATTTTACGATTTTATATCTATTTTTGTTTTTATTTGCTGTGAGCTGCCCTGGGGCACTTTTAGAACAGGAATGGCAGGAGATAAAATTTGAAATAAATGGAATAAAATCAGCACCCTGCTTCCCCCACCATCCTGTTCTCTACAGCAAACAACTCCTTTCCAAGGACATTTAAGCGGCAAAATAAAAGTAAAATAAAAGAAGTTGGAAGTCAAGCCTCCATCTAGGAAACAGGAACAGGGGATAATGCAAGCTAATGTTTCAGTTTGCATTATCTGAGCAGTGAAATAGACCCACCAGTCACGACCACTTGGGCAAATGTAGAATTGTGCCAAACTCAGAATAGATATAACCATTCCAATTTTCACTTGATAATTGCTTAGAAATGGAACTGGGAGAAGGAATTCCACTTAGAAAAAGCTCAGTTACACCAGCCATTATGAACTCAACTTCTGCTATTCTATCCTGAGACATGGAAGCCATAAACAGTGGGAACTGTGTGGCCAACAGAAACTTAAGACTTATCTTATTCTTAATAAGATCAATCTTCTATCTAATCCTGTATTGTTGATGCCAAGTGTTAGGGGATCACCAATGTTTCTGACATCCTCCAGCTCTCCTTGGAATGGCCAAAGACTGAACCGTGAATCAAAGATCTATAAAGAATGCACTCCATCAGCAAAGTATGACAGTCAGTAGGAATGAGATAGGAGCTCCTTAGCTGGGTGGTAATATTATCATGGCTGTAGTCCTGCATCAGTACAGCTAGGCAGATCGGATAAGGAAATCAACTTTTCAGGGAACTATTTTTATTGAGATTGGCTACAACAACAGAATCTAGCAAGTCTGGTTGTGTTGTACCTTCCCCCTACCCCATTTCTTATACCCCTGTGAACAGGCGGGGGTGCTGTTCCCGCTGCTACCATTGTGCTGTGTGCGCGAAGGGACATGCCACATTTGGATTGGCTGGTGATAATTTGGACCAATGAGAATGAACCATTTTTATGGAGTTAGCTAGGTATAGTAAAAGATCGGGTCTTCCAACGAATCCCTAGCTGAGTGAGAGGCGAAGAAGCATGAAGTCCCCAGTGCTGGGGGTTCAACTCCTACAGTAAACGCACCTTTTAATTCACGATTTTCTTCGGTTATTTTCATTTTCACTAAATTTATTTATTTATTTTGACACAGCATTGCATTTGAATATGCACATTTTTATGCACCTAGATGTCACACCTGTGACAGGTAACAACATGCAGGTGCTTAAAACAGAACCTTCTTTACTGATTGCTTTCAAATTTTGACACAACGTTGCATTCAAATACGCATATGTGGTTTAGATCTACACATGAATAGCTTCTCACATAGACAATTGTATGTTGCATGTTCTAGAGTTGGAAAACCAGAAAAATCAGACTGAGCCACAGCAACACGTGGCCAGGTACAGCTAGTACGTCATAAAATTGGACAGGTCACTTAATGATTGCCTCACTTAGCAACAGAAATTCCTGTCTCAATTGTGGTCGTTGTTGAGGACTATGGTTCCTTTCTCTGAGTAAGTCACAGAACTCTAACATTATGAGTCATATATTTTGAAGTTCAAAGTGGGGATGGGAGGAAAATGAATACAAAGAGTTGTTCTTTCTTAAATCAGAAATGGGGAACTATGGTCCCTTAAATTATGACTCAATTCCTAGAATTCATGAGCCATGCTGAAGTTTATTTATTTATTTATTTATTAGATTTGTATGCCGCCCCTCTCCGTAGACTTGGGGCAGCTCACAACACAATAAAACAATTTATAACGAATCTAATAATTTAAAAAACATTTTTAAAAAACCCCATTATTAAGCAGACATACCTACAAACATACCATACATAAATTGTATAGGCCCGGGGGAGATATCTCAATTTCCCCATGCCTGGCAACAAAGGTTGGTTTTAAGGAGTTTACAAAAGGCAAGGAGGGTGGGGGCAGTTCTAATCTCCGGGGGGAGCTGGTTCCAGAGGGTCGGGACCGCCACAGAGAAGGCTGATTGTTTAGTCGACGGGACCCAGAGAAGGCCAACTCTGTGGGGCCTAATCGGTCACTGGGATTCATGCGGCAGAAGGCGGTCCCGGAGATATTCTTGTCCGATGCCATGAAGGGCTTTATAGGTCATAACCAACACTTTGAATTGTGAACGGAAATTGATCGGCAACCAATGCAGACTGCGGAGTGTTGGCGTAACATGGGCATACCTGGGGAAGCCCATGATTGCTCTCGCAGCTGCATTCTGCACAATCTGAAGTTTCCAAACACTTTTCAAAGGTAGCCCCATGTAGAGAGCATTACAATAGTCAAATCTCAAGGTGATGAGGGCATGAGTGACTGTTTCAGTGAGTCTCGGTCCAGATAGGGCCGCAACTGGTGCACCAGGCGAACCTGGACAAATGTCCCCCTTGCCACAGCTGAAAGATGGTTCTCTAACATGAGCTGTGGATCGAGGAGGACGCCCAAGTTGCGGACCCTCTCTGGGGGGGTCAATAATTTCCCCCCCAGGATTATGGATGAACAGATGGAATTGTCCTTGGGAGGCAGAACCCACAGCCACTCCCTCTTATCCGGGTTGAGTTTGAGTCTGTTGAGTCTGTTGAAGTCTACAAGTCATAAAAGGGCCATAGCTCCTCACCCCTGCCTTAAACAACCCCAGAGGTTTGTTAATAATATGGAAAATGTATATCCCACCATCACAGATTTCTCAATTGCTATTCAGTTCTGAGCTGCCTACTGCAGATGTATGGATTTTGCATGCTTTATTTCTGGAGCCAGGGTAAACCCTCCAGAATGCAAAAAAACAGCACAATAGGCAAACCTGGTCCGTTTTTCCGAATTTCCGGTTTGCCCTTTTGGCCCTTCCCCTAGGTCCCGCCAGACGACATTGTCTGGTCAACAGGACCTGGAGAAGGCCAACTCTGTGGGACTGAATTGACCACTGGGATTTGTGTGGCAGAAGGCGGTCCCATAAGTAATCTGGTCCGATGCCATGTAGGACTTTATAGGTCATCACCAACACCTTGAATTGTGTCCAGAAACCAATCAGCAACCAATGCAGTCCATGGAGTGCTGGAGAGACATGGGTGTATCTGGGAAGACCCATGATCACTTGCGTAGCTGCATTCTGCACGATTTGAAGTTTCTGAACACTCTTCAGAGGTAGCCCAATGTAGAGAGCATTGCAGTAGTCGAGCTTCCTGTCTTAGACATCAAGTCAATGCCCCATAGTGAAAGACTTATCTTTTGATCCTTTTGGTCAAGAAAGAACAAAACTAAGGAATATATGTCTGTACTTGGCATGAGGGGAATGTGTCTTTGTGAGGGAACAAAGCATATGAACAAAATTAAGTGTAGCACAGAATGCATTAAATTAAGCCACTGCTTTTGGGGAAGGATTGAGTTAAACTGATCTCTTGAAAGAGAATTTTATAAAGGTATAAATTTTAAGAGATGTTAAAAATAATAGATGTATGCAGAACACAAGACCCGAGTAGATCCAGAGTTTTATATGTCGTCCACTTAGTTCCAGTCCAAACGACAAAATGTTTGATCCAGTCTGATGCCCAAACATGCAACTTTGATCAAGTCACTGTCTAACATTGAAAAAACACAAGCAATGCTAACTTTTGCTTGTTTGTCCATCAAAGAAGGACAAAAAAACTGTAGGTAAAATAGATCTTTATGATGAAAACAAGTCTGTCTAATGTCATTTAAATTGATTCAGGCAGTCTGAGCTGTGTTTCTTTACTATTCTTTTAAAAATGTACTTTTATTGACTGAGGAACATTTGATGAAAATTGCAGTGACAATAACCTCAACTGTATGAAATACTGATGCCAAATTTCAGACAAGTTTCAAATTTTAGGTACAAAGGAATGTTGATAATAGATTATGATGCCTTGTAAAATTCTTCTCCAGCTTGCTCTCCTCTAGATATTCTGAGACTCTGTTTCCACAAATCCCCAATCATCCTAGCCAAATTGGTTGGAAACTCTGGGAGTTGCATTCTCAACTAATGCTGTAGCTAACATTTCACCTACTTCAATTTCACCCTGTTCATAAAGGCGATAGGGCAAATTTGGAATGAATGGAGAGCGGTGACACATAACTAATTGGTTGGTTGTATAGTAAGCCAGTATAAATTGATTGTATAATCAGCCAGATGATTTTTATCGACCTATCAAATGTTGGTATTAAAAGTATTGCTGATATTAAAAGTATTGTTATAGGATGTAACCTCTACTAAGCAAATAAGTCTTTTTTTTATTTTTTATTTTTTTTATTTATTTACTTACTTGTTTGTTTGTTTGTTTGTTTGTTTGTTTGTTTGTTTGTTTGTTTGTTTATTAGATTTGTATGCCGCCCCTCTCCAAAGACTCGGGGCGGCTAACAACAATATAAAAAGACAATGTAAACAAATCTAATATTAAAAATCATCTTTAAAAACCCAATTTAAAGAACCACTCATACATACAAGCATACCATGTATAAATTCTTTTAGCCTAGGGGAAAGGGAAATTTCAATTCCCCCATGCCTGATGACAGAGGTGGGTTTTAAGGAGCTTGCGAAAGGCAAGGAGGGTGAGGGCAGTTCTAATCTCTGGGGGGAGCTGGTTCCAGAGGGTCTTCTCCGGGAAGGCTCTTCTCCGAGGCCGCCACAGAGAAGGCTCATTTTCAATTGACTTTTGGTGACTTTGTCAATGCAGATGGTGTTCAAGAGGTATTCCAGAGATTTTGGTATCCAAGGTGCCTATTACTAATGGTATTGTTTTTGCTTTCTTTTGTCAAAGCCATTTTATTTCTCTTTCCAATTTTGTGATGTTCCCCATTCTTTTTCTTTTATTCTGCTCTTTCCAGTAACTGCCACTATCCAGACTTTTATTTTTTGTCTTTTATATCAACAATAAAAAAAAATCTGGGGCATTATGTGGCTGATATTGTTTGAATAGTAAAGTCCCAGAAAAAACAAATTAGCTTCTCCATTTTCTATTACTTTCTCTATTTTGTGGTCCTGCCATTCCTGGATTACAGGCTAATGGTATTTCTTGCAGATATACCAATGTACCATTGTTGCTCCTTTGCCTTGCCATTGTTTGTAATCAGTTTGTGTGATCTTCATGCATCAGCTAATTAGGTGGTCCACTGCTTCTTCAGTGTTATTATTATTATTATTAAGATTTCAACCCTTCCTCATCACAGCAGCACAAAGGCGCCAGTGCTTTCAGTTTCTGATCACCTAATCACACAACACTGTATAATCAAGCAATCATTGTCAGATTAAACAAGATAGCAGAAAAGGTTCCTTGTGCTTGAGGACTCTTCAATAAGTCCAGTTATGTGTGCTTTAAAAGCTACAACTTAATTATTGTGGCTGAATTCGGAATACTTCTCAGAGCATATAGGTTAAGCAAGTTAGACAATGAAAGTAGAGAGAAAAATGAAATGTCTTTGTTTGCAGAACAGTGAAAAGTCAGGCTTTATATAGAGATAGAAATGGAAGCAGGATGAAGGGGGAAGGATCCAATTGAGAACGAGTTAAAAATATTTAGCATACATTGTAATTTAATGCGACTTTTAAATGGATAATTTGTGTCTTACTGTCCCAATGGGTAGTGTTATAAACTTTTATTTACTTTCTTCCATGACAATAACTGCTGGGTACATGGAAAATTAGAGTACAATGGCTGTGATCAGCATAAGAGGAAAGGTGGGGACAGAACTATATTACATTATTTTGATTTATTTGTTTGTTTGATTGATTGATTGATTGATTGATTGATTGATTGATTTTTATGTCACCCTTTTTCCAAGACTCAGGGCGGCTTACAACATGTTAGAAATATACATAAAACTATATATTAAAAACTAAAACTAAAACTAAACAAACAGACTCTCACATCACAGAACCGACATTCATTCATTGGGCAGGGCAAGATGTCAAAGTTTCAATGGCCCCAAGCCTGGTGGCAGAGGTGGGTCTTCAAAGCTTTGTGGAAAGCAGGAAGAGTGGGAGCAGTATGAATCTCTGGGAGAGCTTCTTCCAAAGGGCTGGGGCAGCCACAGAGAAGGCCCTTTCCCTAAGTCCCAACTGATGACATTGTCTGGCTGATGGGACCTGGAGGAGGCCGACCCTGTGGACCCTGACCGGTTGCTGGGATGTATGAGGCAGAAGATGGTACCATAGGTAATCTGGTCCCATGCCGTGTAGGGCTTTATAGGTCATAACCAACACTTTGGATTGTGTTCGGAGTCCAATCGGCAACCAGTGCAGCATGCAGAGTGCTATAGAGACATGAGCATATCTCAGAAGGTCCATGATTGCTCGCACAGCTGTACAGTGATCCCCCGAGTTTCGCGATCTCGATCTTTGCGAAAGGCTATATCACGATTTTTCCACCCGATGACGTCACTCCCTTCCTTTCTCATCTTTCTTTCTCTCTCTTTTTCTCTATCTTGCTTCTTCCTCTCTCACACTCTCTTCCTCCCTCTCTCATCTCTTTCTTTCCTTCTCTCTCTTTCTCTATCTCTCCCCCTCTTGCTCTCGAGCGGCGGGCGGCACCCAGGGAAGGTTCCTTCGGCCGCCCAGCAGCTGATCTGCTCGGCAGCGCAGTAGCAGCGAGGAGCCGAAGATGGGGTTTCCCCTTTGCGTGGGCAACGGGGAAACCCCATCTTCGGCTCCTCGCTGCTACTGCGCTGCCGAGCAGATCAGCTGCTGGGCAGCCGAAGGAACCTTCCCTGGGTCTTCAACTCCCAGAGCGGCGGACAAGCGGCGGCCGGACAAGCGGCGGCCGGACAAGCGGCGGACAAGCGGCGGGCGGACAAGAAAAGCGGCGGCCGGACAAGCGGACAAGCGGCAGACAAGCTGAAAAGCGGCGGAGAAGCGGGCAGGCAGGCGGCTCCTCAGCTGCTGGGTCTTCCTAGGTGCGGAAGTAAAAACACCATCTGTGCATGCGCGGCCATGAAAAAGGGGCGCGCATGCGCAGATGGTGTTTTTACTTCCGCACCACTACATCCCGAAAAATCGATTATCACGAGGGGTCTTGGAACGGAACCCTCGCGATAATCGGGGGATCACTGTATTCTGTATTACCTGCAGTCTCCAAAACTCTTCAAAGGTAGCCCCATATAGAGAGCATTGCTGTAGTCGAGCATTCCGATCCTGAACAATAATTCTTTGCTTCAAGAGTTGAGGACAAATTTTGTCCTTAGTCCAAAAATTTCCCCAAAAACATCTCAATAAACCTGACTACACTGAAACTAACAGCTTTTTAAGGAGAACAACTGTGAAAAAGGGAAGAGAATATGATGACTCTTTGCATTCTCTGCCTTTCCAAAAATTCTTGAAATGATATTGGACAATGTAGAAGAATGTAAAGAATGATCTAGGCTGAATACCACAGGGTAATAGCTAAATGCTTGTCACTGTGATTGAGAGGACAGCAAAGAAAGAGACTCACTACGTGTCATATTCCCTACAGCAGCAATTTTAATCAGAGTAAATGTAGAGAATGTTCTCATACAATATTGATACATTAAGTTGTTGCTTTATATATCTTTCTCCTTTTATTTCATACAAAGAGGAGTCCCTTATATCATGGTAAAAATTTCGAGACTGAAAACCCTGGATTTAATCTGGATTGGATTGGATTGGGTTGGGTTGGGTTGGGTTGGGTTGGATTGAACATCTTGTCTTCAGAAATTATGGGTGCTCCACAGTGATGGGCTCCTATGGAAACGGTCAGGAATGCAGTTCCAGTAGTAAAATTTGGAGCTCCACACCAGAGCACCCAATTTGCACTGAAAGATGTTGAAACAAAATGCATAAGTAACGCCCACAGTGTGGTAGTAAAAATTTTGGTAGCCCATCACTGGTGCTCCACCACTGGAAGTTTTTAAGAAGAGACTAGACAATCATTTAGCTGACATAGTATAGAGAAGGGGGCTGCTATTCTGTTTTGTTATATTGCCCCACTTGTCCACCCAATAACATTATTTGAGACTCCTATGTTGGTGAGTGCTGTTTATGCAATCAATTTTAGTTTTCAGTAGAACTAAGAATCATTTAGATATGCTGGCTGCCAAATAAATCAACATTATAGAATTAATTTTTTCCAAAGTGCCCGATCCTGAATGCTATGGGAAAGTGGGTGGTATCCTGGCAAGATCAGTTACCACATCCCTGCCAAAAATGAAAATGTGTTTTATATTATCAGACAGACAGCTATTGGATTTCTGGTCCAGGAGAGCATTTCAGTAAGATCTTTTCTAATCTCGTTAAGTGATGCCTCAGCGGTCTCCTGCTTTTGAAACAACTTCTAAATGACAACACAAAGAGAACAGAGAGAAAATGTCTAAGAAAGCTCTTAGTTGATTAAGGGGGAAAATATGTGCTTTCTTTTAGAAAAAGAAGGGGAACAAACAATTCAGGCCCACTTGCAAAAATTGAAATTGAAAAACTTCATAACTTCCAATAAAACTGAAACAAATTAGTGCTTGAGTCTTAAACTAATCCATTCTGGATTTGTTTCTTTATCAATGCATGAAATATGAGGACTTTGTGGTGTTTCAGATTTGGAGGCAGAAAGGTCTTTTGGAAAGTGTAAAAATGTGCATATCACATATATTTTATCACAGATAATCCCCACTCGGTTAAAGACCTTGGTATACTAATAACAAAATACTAATAACTAATACTAATAACAAAAGATTTAAGTGCCAAAGCCCACTGCAACAATATAGCCAAGAAGGCTTCAAGAGTTGTAAACCTAATCCTACGTAGCTTCTGCTCTGGCAATCTCACGCTACTTACCAGAGCTTACAAAACTTTTGCCAGACCCATCCTCGAATACAGCTCATCTGTTTGGAACCCATATCGCATCTCAGACATTAACACCCTTGAAAATGTCCAAAGATACTTTACCAGAAGAGCCCTTCACTCCTCCACTCGAAATAGAATACCCTACGAACTAAACTTTCAATCCTGGGCCTAGTAAGTTTAGAACTAAGATGCCTTAAATCTTGTATTGCCCACAAGATCATATGCTGCAACATCCTGCCTGTCGGCGACTACTTCAGCTTCAACCACAACAACACAAGAGCACACAACAGATTTAAACTTAATATTAACCGCTCCAAACCTGACTGTAAAAAATATGACTTCAGTAACTGAGTTGTCGAAGCGTGGAACTCATTACCAGACTCCATTGTGTAATCCCCAAACCCCCAACGATTTACCCTTAGATTATCAACGGTTGACCTATCCAGATTCCTAAGAGGTCAGAAAGGGCCGAGTACAAGTGCACTAGAGTGTCTTCCGTCCCCTGTCCTATTGCTCTCCTATATCTCCTATACCTTTCTTCTATTCCTATATCTCTTCTTCTATTCTTTCATTGATATGTTCTATTACTATACCTTCTTTTCTATTATTTCTTAGATATATTTTACTATTAGTATCTCCTCTATAACCTTCATCATGTATTTTACTATGTGTATATAGATATATACCCACTAAAACCCTCATTGTGTATTGGACAAAATAAATAAATAAATAAAATAAATAAATATCTGCAACTTATTTTTAAGGTGCCATTTCCTAAAGTGGTGCTACAGGGGCAGCATTGAACCATAGAACAGACTTAGCTTGAGGACAGGCGCTATGTGAGCACCATTGGCATTTGGTGAAGCATCTGCTGATTTTGAATTTGAAACTCTTTTAAGAGCTTTGAAGATCTAGCATTTTTCCCCCGGCTCTGGGCAAGGGAAAAGTAAGGAGAGCCCCTGAATGGTAGGAGGTTAATATGGATGAGGTTGTCAGTTGTATGAATTTTAACCATTTTTATTATGATTTTAATTAACATACTGTTTAAAATTATATGTCACCCAAGTCATTGGGAGTTGGTTGTCTTACAAATATAAATTATAAATGGGATGGAGATCAAAGACCTGGCTTTTCAAGCAGGCCTGGAACTGCGATACATTGCCAGCATGAAAGGTTTTGTAGGATATTATTGTTTTTATTGTATGGCAGATTTTATTGCTATAGTTTTATCGTTGTTGTATTTGTGATTATTGTTAGCTGCTCTCTGGAGTAAGCGGCTTATAAATACAATAGATAGATAGATAGATAGATAGATGATAGATAGATAGATAGATAGATAGATAGATAGATAGATAGATAGATGATAGATAGATAGATAGATAGATAGATAGATAGATAGATAGATAGATAGATAGATGATAGATAGATAGATAGATAGATAGATGATAGATAGATAGATAGATAGATGATAGATAGATAGATAGATGATAGATAGATAGATAGATAGATGATAGATAGATAGATAGATAGATGATAGATAGATAGATAGATAGATAGATAGATAGATAGATAGACAGACAGACAGACAGACAGACAGACAGACAGACAGACAGACAGACAGACAGACAGACAGACAGACAGACAGATGATTAAAGTGTTCCTGTTTTAATATTAATGTGGCCTAGTAGGAACTAAACTGCTCATTGCCCAACTGTACAATATTTATTCAACCAAAACACTCCCAGAAGCCCTTTGGGTTACTGCTAAGGAAGGGCCAATTTCTCTCTTCCTAATATAAAAATATTGATGGCTTACCATCTAGAGATGTTTGTATACAGTGATTGGGGTACCACAAAGGGCTATAAAATGGTGCAAGATCAAAATGCTCTTCTCATTACCATTTCTGCTCATGATATAGTAATGTATATCATTATTATAAGATACTACATAACAATGATGGCGAACCTATGGCACACGTGCCACAAGTGGCAGGCAGAGTCATATCTGAAAGCACATGAGGCTTTGCCCTATTTCGGCTCCAGATGATTTTCAGCCTCCTTTTCCGCCATTTTTTTACAGTCCTCAGGCTTCAGGAGGCTTCAGAGGGCAAAAACGGCCCAATTGGATGTTCGTTTCTGAACTTCCAGTTGGCCCATTCGGCTGTTTTTTGATTTCCCCAGGCTACAGGAGGCTTTTCTAAACCTTGGGGGGTGGAATAGTCAAATGGGCCTACTGGGAATCTGGGGGTTTCAGTGAGGCCTGTGCACATGTGGGAGGGCTGTGGGGGGATTGTGCACATGCTTAGAGGGCAGTAGGAGGGTTGTGCATGGGGGGGGGGAGTATTGTATTATTGGTATTTATTTATTTATTTATTTTTATTCATTTGTCCAATACACAATACATATGGAAGAGAATAGACATGAAGTAATATATCTAAAGATAATATGTAAAAATAAAGGAGAAGATATATGAAAGGAAGAAAATATATATGATATATGAGATAAAGGAAAGACAATTGAACAGGGGATGAAAGGCACACTAGTGCACTTATGCACGCCCCTTACTGACCTCTTAGAAACCTGGAGAGGTCAATCATGGATAGTCTAAGGGAGAAATGTTGAGGGTTAGGTGTTGACACTATTGAGTCCGGTAATGAGTTCCACGCTTCGACAACTCGATTGTTAAAGTCATATTTTTTACAGTCAAGTTTGGAGCGGTTAATATTAAGTTTGAATCTGTTGCGTGCTCTTGTGTTGTTGCGGTTGAAGCTGAAGTAGTCATTGACCAGTAGGACTTTGCAGTATATGATCTTGTGGGCAATACTTAAATCGTGTTTTAGGCGCCGTAGTTCTAAGCTTTCTAGACCCAGGATTGTTAGTCTATTTTCGTAGGGTATTCTGTTTTGAGTGGAGGAGTGAAGAGCTCTTCTGGTGAAATATCTTTGGACGTTTTCAAGGGTGTTGATGTCCAAGATGTGGTATGGGTTCCAGACAGATGTGCTGTATTCTGGTATGGGCATGAGTGCATGCTATCTTGCATGTTGTCGCGCACACACGAATCCTTTTGGCACCCAAGCCATAAAAGATTCGCCATCACTGCTATATAATCTCTTCTACCATTATCCCTTCCTTTTGAAATAACTAAACACCAGTTCTCTCACAGACCCACAAGATACACAATAGCAAAAAAAAAAAGGTGAAACAACTGTAAAATTAGTTGCCCCATAGTCAAAAATTGGAAAAAGAAATCAGATTGTTACTTTAAAAAAAAGAACAGATGGAAACTATAGGTCCTTCCTAGAGAAGAACATCTTACTCAGAGTGACAGTAGGGGGTGAAAAAACCCACAATGTACTGATTATTATAACTAGGAGTTACATTTGACACTCAGCCCTTGCTGCAATTGATTTGTAATGGCTTCTTCACTTTTCCTTCAATAAATTACACTTCAGAAGTTCTTGGACTCTTGTGTATTTGTTTCATTAGTTTCTGCCCAGCCAGCTGAGAAGAAACCTAAAGCAACAAGGAGGAACGGAGATTATACGGCATGGAAAGTGGGGAGCAATGAACTGGAACATCTTATATTGTGGCACTAAGTCTTCACTATGTCACAATCTACTGCCCACAGGAGATACAAGAGTGTATGTCATGGATTAGGATTTATGCTGCAGTCTCTCTGTGTCTATCATTCTGCTTGTTCTTTGTTAAATGAGATTATTAATCTCAAATCACTTCCTGCTGCTTTTGTTCTCAGGCAAGTAATATGGGGCATTTGCTTATGGACTCTTCCCGACAGGATGTAATACGTTAGATGTTACTCCTTGCCTATACCTGCCATGTATTTCCTGAAATAAACTCATTTCTGACCTGGCTCTTCCCCCAAGTGTTTTGTTTGCAAGTTGTTAGAATAAATGTGATCGCATCAAGCATTGGGTAGAATGGGGGTTGGGATGGACAGCCAACAGTATGGATAGAATCATAGGATCATAGGGCGGGAAGGGGCTTCAGAGATCTTAAAGTCTGTTCTGCCGGGCTCTCTGATAAGAGCCTCCTGAAAATTCAAGGGTACAAATTTCAGACACACACACGTTTGAAAATTCAAAACAATGTTCTTTATCACAAAATTCAAAATAAACAAAGCACTCTTTTTGTATTGCAAAGAGCACTCTTCCCAAAACAACCCGGTAGTCTGTACAATTTCCCTTAAGCAGTCATTAAGTACTTAGCTAGCAGCTGTGAAGAAACTTCACACCCCTTCTTCTTCCAACGAAGTGAGACACACACACACACACGTTGCTCTGCTTTGGTTTCAAAGGCGTGAAAAAGCAAGAAAGTCCAGCAACACAAGATTCCTGACGAACTCCGATCAGATATTCTTCCACAACGGCCAAACCCACATGCTGCTATTTATAGCAGCAGCCCTAATTACTGGAGCCCCACCCAAACACATGTGGCCTCCCTTATTTCCTGTAATACGTTCTTATTTGGTCTCTTCTACGCATAATTCTGCGCTTGCGTGGGTCCAAAAGGTCATCATCTGAATCAACGGAAGATAAGGGAGAGTGACTGCCTGGGCTGGGTGCCAAGCCCTCCTCTGCCGAGTCACTCCCACCTTCTTCTTCATCCGAGGAAACTAAACTCTGAACTGATTCTGTCAGCAATAACACAGGCCTGTGACATGTTGAATTTTCCCCTGCATCCACCTCCCCATTCCCTGGGGCAGGAGCTGGGCCAGAGCCAACCACAACAAAGTCCAACCTCTTTCTCAAGACAGAAGAGTTTATACAATCTCGATCAAATGGAAGTCCAATCTACTTTTTGAAAACCTCCAGTGATGCAGCACCCACAACTCCAGGAAGCAATGTATTCTATTGATTAATTGTTTGCGCTATCAGAAATTTTTTCCTTATTTCTATGTTAGATCTCTGTTTAACAAGCTTCCCTCCATTACTTCTTGTCCTGCCCTCTGATGCTTTGGAGAATAAGTCAATCTCTTCTTCCCTGTGACAGCTACTCAAGTACTGGAAGACAGTTATCATGTGCCCCTTAATACTTCTCTTGAATAGGCTTCACGTATCTACTTTCCTAAAAATATGGTGTGTTTTTATGTACTGTTTCTGTAAACCAGGGGTCCCCAACTCCCAGCCCGTGGTTCACTAATGGGCCGCAGCCTGTTTAAAACCAGGCTGTGTGAATAGTGGGTGAGCACATACAGTATGTGCACATAGCCTCACTTGCATGAATGGAGGTGCTTGCGTTCACATGCAAAGCTCCATTTGTGCGAATAGTGGCCACGTACATCGGCATGAGAATTCACATGCAGTGTTCCAATATCTCAGGGGTTGCCACAAAGAAGAAAGAGTCAAACTATTTTCCAAAGCACCTGAGGGTAGAACAATAAGCAATGGGTGGAAACTAAATAAGGAGAGAAGTGACTTAGAACTAAGGAGAAATTTCCTGACAGAACAATTAATAATAATAATAATAATAATAATAATAATAATAATAATAATTTATTAGATTTGTATGGCGCCCCTCTCTGAAGACTCGGGGCGACTCCAATTATTCAGTGGAACAGCTTACCTCCAGAAGTTGTGAATGCTCCAACACTGGAAATTTTTAAGAAGATATTGGATAACCCTCTGTCTGAAGTTGCGTAGGGTTTCCTGCCTAAGCAGGGGTTGGATTAGAAGACCTTCAAGGTCCCTTCCAACTCTGTTGTTGTGATTGTTTATAGAATGCCTAGTGCTTACACGGAAATATCACCTCTCCCCCTCATCCCGCTGGGCCACCAAACCATAAAAGTTTGGAGATGGCTGCTGTAAGCTACCTACAATCATTGTGTGGGTTAGGAACCCATGTAGGTTTTCTAAATAAATACATACATACATAAATAATAAAATCTGCTTCAGTAATCATTGCTCCAATTGCATCACCGTTCTCAAGAACCTCCTATCTACCCTCCAACATCCATCCCTAGTGCCTCAAAATGCCATGTGAAACACTGCAAACTGAAGAGACCCCATTAAGACATGCTATTACATGGTCTCACCTGTCAGGCATCCTACATGGCAAAAGTCAGATTCCGATATAGAATAGTTTACTTCCAAAACACTATCAAGAAATTAAAACAATGTAGAGAGTTTGGAGTATTCAGACATAATGGTAAAGAAGACAGATTCAACAGCAATTGTAGAAATTGGTCAAAATTAACAAAAAAGTTGCATGTTCAAAGGGGGTGGGGGCTTATATTATGCCTTGCAGTTTTCACGCATGTGTCTGGCTATTACTGTATAGATATTGTTAAAAAAAAATGAAAAAATTTATTGGTTTTCAAATATACAGTGATACCTCGTCTTACAAACGCCTCGTCATACAAACTTTTCGAGATACAAACCCGGGGTTTAAGATTTTTTTGTCTCTTCTTACAAACTATTTTCACCTTACAAACCCACCGCCGCCGCTGGGATGCCCCACCTCCGGACTTCTGTTGCTAGCAAAGCACCCGGTTTTGCACTGCTGGGATTCCCCTGAGGCTTCCCTCCATGGGAAACCCCACCTCCGGACTTCCGTGTTTTTGTGATGCTGCAGGGGAATCCCAGCAGGAGAATCCCAGCAGTGCAAAAACAGGCACTTCGCTGGCAATGGAATTATGGAGGTGGGGTTTCCCAGCGAGGGGAGCCTCAGTGAAATTGCAGCATCACAAAAACATAGAGCTCTGGAGGTGGGGTTTCGAGGACTTCGGTGTTTTTGCGATGCTACGATTTCACTGATGCTCCCTTCACTGGGAAACCCCACCTCTGAACTTCCGTTGCCAGCGAAATGCTTGTTTTTGCGATGCTGGGTTTCCCCTGCTGGGATTCCCCTGCAGCATCGCAAAAACACAGAAGTCCGGAGATGGGGTTTCCCATGGAGGGGCGCCTCAGGGGAATCCCAGCAGAGCAAAAATGGGTGCTTCGCTGGCAAAAGGGGTGAATTTTGGGCTTGCACGCATTAATCGCTTTTCCACTGATTCCTATGGGAAACATTGTTTCGTCTTACAAACTTTTCACCTTAAGAACCTCGTCCCGGAACCAATTAAGTTTGTAAGACAAGGTATCACTGTATTTTGAAACAGACAAATAAATAACAACAACAGAAAAAAATAAAAAATACGGACAAACAAATAACAACAACAAAAAGTAATTATAATATCAGCAAACATTCAGTATTTCTGCATTGCTACATTGGATATTTCATTAAATCCTATAATAATATACATACTAATTAATTACAGTAATTACAGTAATATTTGTGTTATTTCATACAATCACAAAATCCCTATTCAAATCATTCATATTTACATATTTATATTCTTTATTTTACTGATCTTTATGTATCTTTTGTGATCTTTTAATTTCTATTTCATAACTTAATCCATCTCTGCCATTGTGCCCATATTTCATAATACTCAGAATCTTTTTGGCCCCTTAATTCCATCATCAGTTTATCCATTTCTGAACAATTATATATTTTTATTAATTACTGTTTTTTCTGAGGGGTTTTTCTGTATTTTTCCAATATTGGGTAAAGGTAATTCTAGCTGCAGTCGGATATTGTAAATTTCTAATGCTGGTTCAGTAAAATCTTCATAAATTGAATATCTTTACCTTAATAAAAGCTTACAAGCCCAACATTGCATTACATCTTTGTGACAGCAGTATTTATGGGACCTGGCACATCATATATATATATATTGAAGAACTTTGCTCCAATACCTGGCTACCCAAATAACATGAAACTTTCACCAGAATTTGCTAAATGTTCTCCAAGATCTTTAGATCTCCAAATATTTACATCTTGCTGCTTGAAGAAAAGGGCTTTCCCTGTTTCCCTGAAGGGCAGTTTATGAAACATGTTGAGCCACAAAAAAAGCAGGTATTTATATCAGCTGTATAGAAGGAGCTTGGAGGGATGGGAATGAATCTGTAGCATTGTTTGATATTACAAGAGCCGGGTCAGTTCAAGCAGCTGTTTATAACATCTCATGCCATCCAGACTGATTACTCACTGGGGTAATCCTTTGCTTTTAATCAGGTTATATCTCTTCAAATGGACATGAAATCACTCGCTAAGTTTTTGAACATAGGAGCAAATGGCCAAATAAAAGAGCAGCATGACTTCCAATGTGGCCTTTTTAAGAGGTCCACTATCAAAGGGCTTTTGGGAGATTAATGGGGATTAGGAATAAAGGCCCATCTGGCAGATAGTTATGTAAGCAAGCTTTGGGCCTTATCAATCTGTGCAGTCCCTGAATCAAGTGGGATATTTCTGAGTACCAATCTGAATGAAACGCACGTGGAGCCGCATGGAGTTAAAGCTATTTTCCCTACTCAATAAAGATTGAGGCATTTTCTTTGTCAGTCAGAAGAGCACAGCAACGGATAGAAAGCAGGTGGGACTCTGACGGAGGATTTCTGAGAGTACAATAGATGTGCATGTGCATGGTCTAGGGGGCTGGTTGTGGGTCCTCACCAAAATTTAAGAAGCGAGGTCACCGACGGCTTTGACTTAGAGAACTAGGAGGATCATGACAAAATAGAAAGAGGCAAGATGAAAGACGAGATTGTAATTCACGTTATATTTGCGGTAATGTGCACAAATGGCTTTGCCTGTCCATTAATCCTCTGAAAGCTTTCACAGTCAAGCAAAAAAAAAATAATGCTGCTGGACTTTGGCACGCCAAGCACATATATTTCTGACCATTCACGGCAACAGCTCTGAGTTTGCAATAAGGGCATTCATGTTATCCCGGGCAAAAGATGTGTAGTATTTGTGGATCGACTGTTCAGGCTTTGCCAGAAAGAAGACGGGGGGCAGGAATGATTTTAGGCATCATACCAAGCTGTGGCTTTATTGAAATCTTGCTAAGGAAGCCAACAAGCACCTGCCCCCATACATCACCTGGGATCTTGCAGTTCAAGGTAACTTGACCAGGGTATCTACGAGACCGCGTTCTGCCGCACGAATCCCAGCGACCGGTTAGGTCCCACAGAGTGGGCCTTCTCTGGGTCCCGTCAACAAAACAATGTCATTTGGCAGGGCCCAGGGGAAGAGCCTTCTCTGTGGCAGCCCCGACCCTCTGGAACCAACTCCCCCCGGAGATTAGAATTGCCCCCACCCTCCTCGCCTTTCGTAAGCTCCTAAAAACCCACCTCTGCCATCAGGCATGGGGGAACTGAGATATTCTTTCCCCCTAGGCCTTTACAATTTATGCATGGTATGTTTGTTTGTATGTATGTTTGGTTTTAGAAATAAGGGTTTTTTAGCTGTTTTAATATTGGGTTTACATGCTGTTTTTATTACTGTTGTTAGCCGCCCCGAGTCTGCGGAGAGGGGCGGCATACAAATCCAATAAATAAATAAATAAACTCCAAAGGGAGTTACTCATAAAGTTTTAGCATGGGTGATGATGGCAACAATGAAATATTTTGTCTGTTTCTACTGTGTGTGTATGTTTGTTGTGCCTGAAAGCATTTCTCTAGTAGAGACTAGGATTAAACACTAGAAAAATGTGTGTTCTTGTGAGTTGATGGGCTGGCAAAAATTTTACTGCCACACTGTGAGTGTGGCTTATTTTGTGGGTGTGGCTTGATGGTCATGTGACTGGGTAGGAGTGGCTTGCCAGCCATGTAACCAGGGGGTGGCTTAAAGGTCATGTGACTTGGGGGGAGTGGTTTACCGACCAAGGTAAGTTTTCAAATAGGTGCTTGGACTCTTTTTCAGCTGATTAAGTTATATTATTTGAAAACCACACAAAGGACAAATGATAGACAGCATCATTTGTTGAGGAGCACAGTAACATTTTAAAGTTTTGTACTGAACCCACAAGGCTCAGTATGATAACAGATTAGGCAAGTAGCTCAGTTTTCTTTAATTGCTATAAAAGTTCAATTCTAGATAATAGAAACATAGAAGACTGACGGCAGAAAAAGACCTCATGATCCATCTAATCTGCCCTTATACTATTTTCTGTATTTTATCTTAGGATGGATATATGTTTATCCAAGGCATGTTTAAATCCAGTTACTGTGAATTTATCTACCACGTCTGCTGGAAGTTTGTTCCATGATTAAAATGATTAAAGGGTTTATGGGTAAAAACATATTATTTGATTATTTCCTATTTTAAAAGTAATTAAGGATCATACTAAGATACTAGAGAAAGAAGGACAATAATAAAACTATTAAGTATTCAATAAATAGTGCATATACAGTGGTCCCTCGATTTTCACAGATTCGAACTTCGCGAAACGGCTATACCACGTTTTTTCAAATATATTAATTAAAAAATACTTTGCGGGGTTTTTCCCTATACCACGGTTTTTCCTGCCCGATGACGTCATACGTCATCACCAAACTTTCGTCCACCTTTAATAAATATTTTTTTAAATAAACTTTAATAAATAAACATGGTGAGTAATAATCTAAATAGTTGCTAAGGGAATGAGAAATTGCAATTTAGGGGTTTAAAGTGTTAAGGGAAGGCTTGTGATACTGTTCATAGCCAAAAATGGTGTATTTACTTCCGCATTTCTACTTCGTGGAAATTCGACTTTCGTGGGCGGTCTCGGAACGCATCCCCCGTGAAAATGGAGGGAACACTGTACTTACTATCCCCACTACATTTCCACCCACCTCCCTTGGGGGAAGCAGCCCATTACAGGTTCTAGTGTTCAGAAGACTGAATTCTGCAGCCTGTATAGGCTATTCAAGTTAACACACACACACACACGGTTATTCAGCAGTTGTGTCTGTTTGCAAACTTTCTTCTGCTTCCACTAATTGTTGGAGACTATGAGTCACGAGAGGCCCCGACTCTTCCCCGTTGCCACCAGAATCCTCTTTTTAATAAATTTCTAACCTTGCAGATGTTGTCAAGCCTTGCCACATAGTTCCAAGCACATTTTTGAGACCCTGAGGGGTTAGAAGTCTGATTTTAACCAAATGAAGCAGAGAATTCTGTACACGATATGTTTGTTCAGCATCTGATGATTTAAAACTGCACACTGCCTTTCCCAAACACAGCTTTCCCCACAGAGTTTGTAGGGCGTATTTTTGACTTGCCTGAAAGCTCTTCTGCAAAGCAGCCTTAAGCTGCTTGTTTTCCAAGCTGAACCTTGATGGAAATAATGAAATTGCCATCCCAATTTAAATCTGTTCTTCCACTTTGGCAGTGATGACAGTCAGGTATTCTGTCCAGACATTAGACACACACCCCCGCCCTCCACCCCAATCAGTAGATTTTCCTGCCTTTCTCTTGTTCCTATTCAAGCTAATGCCGCAAGACCCCTCCATGTTCCTTTCTGTGGGTAGTTTTTTGAAGACGTGAATTTTTCCATTTATCCAACTTTTCCATAAATCGCCTTCTGTTTTTAGCAAAGTGTTGTGTCCAGAGGACAGTTAGGCCTTGTACCCGCCCCATATTCCTTGGGCGGGAAAATACTACAAGGTGATTGGTTGGCTCAGCCTGGCAGCCCGGCATATATATATAGCTGCCAGGCACGGCCATGTTTGTCTTTGTTTAGTTCTGTAAACCGTTACTCCTCGTTAATAAAGAACCGTTATTTACCACAAGAATGCAGTCCTTCATTCCCGCAAGGATTTAACACAAAGGTTTTCTGGTCTTGTGGGAAACTTTAGGGCATTTCCTTCTTGTCCTTTCTACCTATCCCTTGTGTTGCAAGAAGGGCTGGCAGTATGGGCAGAGGCTTTGTCAGTTTCCCTAACAGTGGTTCTCAACCTTTCTAATGCTGTGACCCCTTAATACAGTTCCTCATGTTGTGGTGACTCCCAACCAGTGAAGGGCTACCAAAAATTTTACTACCGCACTGTGGGCGTGGCTTATGCAGGATGCCCTGCATTTTCTTTCAACATCTTTCAGTGTAAATTGGGTGCTCTGGGATGGAGCTCCATTTTCGCTACCCCACTGCGTTCCCCCCATCTGGGCAGTAACCCACCCTTGCCCCCAACCATACGTCTTGTGCCAATTCTCCCAACAGAGTTTTAAGCTGATTGGCAGGAAGGTCAGAGGGACACCCCCAGTGTAAATGCCTGATTGGTCAGATTGTAAAAATATGTTCCAAGCTGCCAGAATAGAAGCTTTAGTTCCTAACACCATGGGAAATTTGTCTTTTCCCATGGTCTTAGGTGACTCCTGTGAAATGGTCATTTGACACCACCCCCCAAAGGGGTCCCGACCCTCAGGTTGAGAACTACTGCATTATGTTTCTTTGCTCTGCTGCTTTGCTGAAACCCTTTTACACTAGTTCACTAATTAAAGAGAGAGAAGGGTTACTCCCAGTAATTTTTTTCCCCACCAGTTCTGTGGGTATGGCTTAGTGGGTGTGGCTTGGTGGGGGCCTTGTGATTGGGTGGACATGGCCATTTTTTTTTTTAAATAGTATTTTTAACTAAAAAATGTTTTAGTTAAAACAGCTGATGTTTCCCCAGGTTAACAGCCTTGTGGGAAGGTAACCTCTCAAACACAAGCTTTGCAAGTGGACGCAGCACTACAGAGGAACCCACCAGACCTTTCTGGCTCTTCGCTCAGCAGCCTCGTGGGCTCTACCCTTTTCTTTTTCTCTCACCTGCTGTGTTCCTGGAGAGAAAACATCCGAGGCAAAAGAGGCTTTGTTGAGTCTGATAGGTGTCCAGCCTGCAGAACAGAGCCTCTCAAGCGCTAGGACCTGGCCACTGTGCCTTAGGGCAAGGTGCCATTGCTGCCACTGCTGCCGTCACTATTCATTTGTTTGTTTGTTTATTAATTAATTTATTAATTTATTTAATTTATTTATTTATTTATTTTTATTTTTTGATTTGATTTGATTTGATTTGATTTGATTTGATTTGATTTGATTTGATTTGATTTGATTTGATTTGATTTGATTTGATTTGATTTGATTTGATTTGATTTGATTTGATTTGATTTGATTTGATTTGATTTGATTTGATTTGATTTGATTTGATTTGATTTGATTTGATTTGATTTGATTTGATTTGATTTGATTTGATTTGATTTGATTTGATTTGATTTGATTTGTATGCCGCCCCTCTCCGTAGACTCGGGGCGGCTAACAACAGTAATAAAAATAGCATATAACAATCCAATATTAAAACAGTTAAAAACCCTTATTATAAAACCAAACATACATACAGACATACCATGCATAAAATTGTAAAGGCCTAGGGGGAAAGAGTATCTCAGTTCCCCCATGCCTGACGGCAGAGGTGGGTTTTAAGAAACTTACAAAAGGCAAGGAGGGTGGAAGCAATTCTAATCTCTGGGGGGAGTTGGTTCCAGAGGGCCGGGGCCGCCACAGAGAAGGCTCTTCCCCCGGGTCCCGCCAAGAGACATTGGTTAGTTGACGGGACCCGGAGAAGACCCACTCTGTGGGACCTAACTGGTCGCTGGGATTCGTGCAACAGAAGGCGGTCCCTGAGATAATCTGGTCCGGTGCCATGAAAAGCTTTATAGGTCATAAACAACACTTTGAATTGTGACCGGAAACTGATCGGCAACCAATGCAGACTGCGGAGTGTTGGTGTAACATGGGCATATTTGGGAAAGCCCATGATAGCTCTTGCAGCTGCATTCTGCACGACCTGAAGTTTCCGAACACTTTTCAAAGGTAGCCCCATGTAGAGAGCATTACAGTAGTTGAGCCTCGAGGTGATGAGGACATGAGTGACTGTGAGCAGTGACTCCTGGTTCAGATAGGGCCGCAACTGGTGCACCAGGTGAACCTGGGCAAATGCCCCCCTCGCCACAGCCGAGCTCCCCCGGATGTGGGTGAGCAGCTTGAATGACATTGTTGAGCCTAGACCCTTTCACCACATCCAAGGAAGGAGAAGCAAGCTTTGTCCTCAGGATGGTCCTGTAGGCTGCACTCACCCAAAAGCGAGTGAGCCTCACCATGTCCCTCTGAAGCAGCCCCTCGAATGAGCACAGTGGGTCTTCCTCCACCACCACCACCAGCGTCAGCCTTACTTCTGCTGCTGCTGCAATGGGGCTGAGTCTGAGAGTAGCGGTGACAGCAACATCAGCAGTGCCGTTGCTTCAGGATGGCAAGTGGACATCCAGCAGTTGCTGCAAATGCAAATATCAATCCTTGGTCTAGAAAGCTTAGAACTATGACGCCTAAAACACGATCTAAGTATTGCCCACAAGATCATATGCTGCAACATCCTGCCTGTCAATGACTACTTCAGCTTCAACCGCAACAACACAAGAGCACGCAACAAATTCAAACTTAATATTAATCGCTCCAAGCTTGACTGTAAAAAATATGACTTTAACAATCGAGTTGTCGAAGCATGGAACTCATTACCAGACTCAGTAGTGTCAACCCCTAACCCCCAACATTTCTCCCTTAGACTATCCACGATTGACCTCTCCAGGTTCCTAAGAGGTCAGTAAGGGACGTACATAAGTGCACTAGCCTGCCTTTCCTCCCCTGTCCAATTGTCTCTCCTTATCTCATATATCTTTTCTTCCTTTCATATATCTTCTCCTCTACTTTTATATCTTTTCTTTATATATAATACTTCATGTCTATCCTCTTCAATATGTATTGTGTATTGGACAAAATAAATAAATAAAAATAAATTAATAAATAACATTGGACTGATGGTGCTCCAGCATGACAGGATGGCCAGGATAGGGCCAGTGCGCAGGTGCCACGGACTGGGAAGGGATTTGAACTGGTGGCAAGTGGCACCCAGGAGCAGCAGCAGCAGCAGCAGGCAGCCAAGAGCCCTAGGATATCTGCTTGCACGGCAAGCAAGCAATAATCAGGGGACCGGTTCGTGGACATGGCCAGCTAGCCATCATTACCAGTATGCCCAAACCAATCCGAATAGGTAGCATTTGACCCCCGGTTACTGTCCTTTCATTGGTTGATCAGAATAAAAGGATGTGGACAAGATGCAGGAGATGATCAGGTTCAGCCTGGAGGAGGGGTCAAACGCATCATAAGTCATGAGTCCCTGCATGCCTGCAAGAGATCTAAGTCCAGCCTACCTTGAATGCCTCTCTTATCTCCCATTCATTTCCCTTGACTGCCAGTTGATCAGATTCTTGTAGAGAGCTTAAGCTTGCAATAAATCTTTATGCTCATTTGAACTGCCTGAATCTTTTGACTTCCCCTGCACTTGAAAGAATAATCTTGACTGATGAATTTGAGAGCCAATCCAGTCTTGGGAAAGGGAAAGGCTGAGAAAGAAAATCATAATCATATCACCTTGGTTCTGTTTGGTCTAACATTGGGCAGAGAAAAACTCTAGCAGGCTTCAAAGCTTCTGTAACTATACCTAGTGGTATCTATGTCCTATCCTGGCCTCCTCCCATCAATCTTGAAGATCTGGCAGTGTTAGATTCATTATTGGGATGTATTTTTATGCAACAACTATAATAGTATTCAGTCAGTAGATAGCAGTATTTACAAGTTTGCATCTACGGTATATACTCTATTCTCTTTTGTACTGATTACAGTTTCCTGTTTCCTATTACAGTTAACTAATTGAGCAGTAAAGCACATGGTGACTGTACTCTGTCTGTTCTATGGTGCTTTATATAAACAGAATTTCTAATAGGCAGAGTTTGATGGGCATTTTGAGGATGACAAAATTCTCTCCTATAAAAAAAAGTTCAGGCCACGCAAGATGTGTGAATGAGCCCTTTCACATTGAAGTAGCCAACTGCAACTTTGAGGTAAACAGGACTTGAGATATTGTCATCAGCCAAGTCCCTTCATAGCTGTCATAGTTGTTTTGCCTCATGAAACTCAACCAGGGTGTCTCAATAATTACATTACAAGATTGCAACAATTTATTTCAAGTTCCCTCTGAGAGCACTAGTGATTTTGGTCATTTCTGGAGACTGCATTACACAGTCCCTGTAAAAATAAAACGGCAAAGACTATACTGTACTGTATCTTGAGCTCCTTAAAAGAAACATGGGAAAAGCTATAACAACAAATAAATTTATCTACTTTTTTTCCCTTCCTCTTCTTTAAAGGTTAATTAGATGACTGCTATCATAACAGGATAAGAAATCATCAATACCTTCTTACTTTTGGCAATCATAGACCTGTAAACTAGCCCGGCTTGCTAGGAATAATAACGCTACAATTAATATTTCTACGGACAGCACTCCTAAAAAAGATTTTATAGACAACAATTTCTTCACATAAAATATAGACAAAAAGAAAGATCCGCCAGGGCTCTATTTTTTTAAAAAACAGAAGAAAGGCTGCATTGTTTCAGCTTGTAGGGGATGATGTCGTATTTTGGAATAAAGAATAGTAAGTTGTAGGGTCCAAAAATGCTGAGACCACCCAGAGAATTTTAAGGCAGGTTAGTTGTTGCCAAAATTGGATTTTGCAATTTGTCACCATTCAAGTGCTATTATATTAGCAACAACTATACTTTGACATGAAATTATTTTCTGAGTTATATGAAGGGGAAAGGAAAAAATGGAATTTGGAATCTATACAATAGATTGTTTTGTGCCTGCCTTCTGCTTGAGTATGTTTTCTTTTCTTTTCTTTCAAGTATTGTTGGGTACACTTACAAAAAGTGCATGTTTCTATTTTCATTTCTTTCCCTAATTATTGTCACTTTACTTGATCAGCTCAAGACATCATGCTGGGATAAGGGATAAAGGATAAACCATCATCTCATGAGCCAAAGTAGGCTTAGGTTGCCAGGTGAAAACTATTTTTACTATATAGTTAAGCCAAGTTTGCCTTCTGCATTTCTGAGTCCAGATTGGCACACTAAGTACAAGGCAGGTCATGAGGGTACCAAAATTGCTGAGTTGGATAGTTTTAAATTTTGGAGAGTTTGCTGAAATGCTTTGCGGTCTGGTGGGGGTAAAGAAGATGCCAGTCTTTGGCTTAATAATGATAAGGACTACCCTGAATAGTTTTCCTTCTATAAGTGTAGAACTTTACAAATGACAAAGACATCCATACAGGACTTCATACAGTTACAAGATAACATGATAACTAGCAATAGTAGCCAATCCTACAGAATAATATATTTGTTAAGAGATTACAAGTAAGTTAATTCTCCTTGAATCTCTGTTCCCTAAAGTTAGTTTTTCTTCCTTTTACATTCCTTATAAATAGACTCATCAATCTAGCAACATAGGTAAGGTCAACCAGGTTTCATACTAACAGCAAGACAAAAGTACAGTTACTCCTTGACTTACAACAATTCATTTAGCGATGGCACTGAAAAAGTGACTTATCACCATTTTTTTCAGCTACAACCTTTGTAGTATTCCCATTGTCATGTGATCAAAATTCAGATTCTTGGCAACTGGTTCATACTTATGACCATCGCTGTATCCCGGGGTTGTGTGATCACCTTTTGCAACCTTTTGACAAGCAAAGTCAACTGCGTTACTAACTTATCAGCTGCAGTGATTTACAAAACAGCTGTGTTAAGAAAGGTTGTAAAATGGGGCAAAACAAATGCCTCACTCAAATTTTGGGCTCAATTGGGGTCATACATTGAGGACTTCCTGTACTTTGTCGGCATTAGATTAGCTTATTAAATATAGTTTGCTGATGGTTTACAAAGCTGGATCCTCACCACTATTTGTAATAGTTTTTAGGAAGACCTTGAAAGGTGAGCCTAAAGAACTCTGGCTATGGAACAGTCAGATTATTTATTTTTTTATTTTATTTGTCATTCAAATATAGTATTGTATTGTAGTATGTTTAACATAATATCAGTATAAAGTAGAGATAGAAAAGATAAAAACACATTAGGACAGGAACAGTAGGCAAAAGGTGCACTTATGCACTCCCCTTACAGACCTCTTAAAAAAGGGGAGAGGTCTATTGTAGATAAGGTAAGGTTGAAGATTTTGGGATTGGGGGAAGAAACAACAGAGTCTGGTAGTGAATTCCAGGCGTTGACCACTCTATTGATGAAATCGTATTTTCTGCAGTCTAGTTTGGAGCGATTTACATTTAGTTTGTATCTATTGCATGCTCTTGTGTTGTTGTTGTTAAAGGTGAAGTAGTCGCCAACAGGGAGTACATTGTGATATATGATTTTATGAACAACAGTTAAATCAGTTCGGAGGCAGCGTAGCTGTAAATTTTCTTAAAATAGTAATTGAAGTCTCGAGGAGTAAGGTAATTTGTTGCATGAGGAGGAGTGGAGGACTCTTCTTGTGAAGTATTTCTGGACTCCTTCAATTGTATTAAGTCTGTTATGCAGTGGGGATACAGATGAGCTGTATTCAAGAATTGGTCTGACAAATGTTTTGCATGCTCTGGTTAGTAGATTGGTGCTTCTAGAGAAGAAGCTGCATAGAATTAAGTTTGTGACTCTTAGTGCTTTTTTGGTAATGCTGTTGCAGGTGGCTCTGGCACTTAGGTCATTGGAAATGATTACTCCAAGGTCTTTGACTGAGTGAGGGTCTTCTGCGAGTTCAGTTTGTCCAAGTGTGTATTTAGTATTCGGATTCTTTTTACCAATGTGTAGGACAGAGCATTTGTTGTATGAGATTTGCAGTTTCCAGTTGTTAGACCATTCAGCTACATGGTCAAGGTACTTTTGAAGGGTAGAAGTATTATCGGAGGTATTAAATAGCTTAACATCGTCAGCAAAGAGAACACAATTGCTTGTAATATTGTCACAGAGATTGAAGTTTAGTCCTCAGCTGGATAGTGTTGTGGTTAGCTCTGGCCCAGCTCCTGCCCCAAGGAATGTACAGGTGGATGTGGGGGAGACATCCACATGCTGCAGGCCTGTTTTGCTCCCGATAGAATCTGCTGATGAAGCCTCCTCTGACCAAGGAAGCATGAGTGACAGCGAAGAGGGGAGTTTGGCAGACAGCCCAGGAGGAGATCAATCATCTGTATCATCCTTGGTTTCTGAACAAGAATTAATGACACATCCACGCATGCGTAGAGTGATGCATAGGAGACAACAACTGAAGGATTATTACAAGAGAAAATGAGGCCACCTGTGGTTGGGTGGGGCTCCAGTAATTAGGGCTGCTGCTATAAATAGCAGCGTGTGGGTGAAAGAGTATCTGATCGCAGTTCTTCAGGAATCGTGTGTTGCTGTTTTCTGGACTTTGTTGATTTTTCACGCCTTTGAAACCACAGCAGAGCAACGTGTGTGTGTGTGTCTCACTTTGTTGGAAGAAGAAGGGGTGTGAAGTTTCTTCACAGCTGCTAGCTAAGTACTTAATGACTGCTTAATGGAAATTGTACAGACTACCCGGTTGTTTTGGGATGAGTGCTCTTTGCAATACAAAAAGTGTGCTTAGTTTATTTTGAATTTTGTGATAAAGAACATTGTACATTGTTTTGAATTTTCAAACGTGTGTGTGTGTCTGCAATTTGTACCCTTGAATTTTTAGGAGGCTCCTACCAGAGAGTCCGGCAGAACAGATAGTGAGTCAGGCAAGAGGCCCAGAAAGGGCCCTGACTAGTTTCTTAGGCTGTAAATGAGACAGTGGGAGATTGGTACTTTCAGACTTTAAATGTAGCTTTACCATAATGTAAAATAGGTTTATCTGATTGTGCTTCCTGCCTAGTCTTCTTGGCAAAGCTGACATCAATCTTGCTGGTCTCAAAGTACAAATAGTCTGCGGTCTCCTTTACAAGAAAATAGGGAGGGCCCCTTCTGAGCCTCTTGTCCCATCCACTGTCCAGCGGTGGGGTACACTCTCTCTTATCTCACCATTCCCTGGGCAACATCTTTTTGCCCTATCTCCCAAGGTCTTTTTCCACATTCCATTACATTGGGAAAAGGTCAGAGTGTATGTACTATTCCTGTATATCTACCCAGTTTTATTGGAATTAATTACAAGACACGCAATACTTATAAGAACTGATGTTTACAGGGAAACAAGGCTTATTTATTTACAATCTAATGTGAGCAGAGTCTAAATTGTGCCTGGAATGCAAAGTAAAAAAAAAAAGATAGAACCCCATTAGTGGGAATAAGAAACTCTAGGAAAGTAATGTGAAGCCTTAACATACTGAAAAATAAACACATCACTTCCTTGTTCCCTATTTATTTTCTCTATCAAGGCATACATACAGCCCTGTAATTAATTAAAACAAAAGCAGATGTGTCAGCTTTCATCCTAAACCAATTAGGTATTGAGTCCAGATCACCTTCTTAAAAGGGTTATGGTTGCTGATCTCCATGGTTACTTCTCATGAAGTTCTTGTATTGCTTAAAAGTGAAATATCATAAGTTGGGGACTGAAAGCATAGCAGCTTTCCAAACTAATGGATATCATACTATGGGAAAGATAGTCAAAAGGTCTGGAATTTAAGAGGAGTATATAAAATGGTAAATAAAAATTGTATATCTTATGAAACAAAAATAGGAACGTTTTCTCCCCCACAGATGCAAATGACATTCTTCAAAGTAAAGTTCATGTGATCAAGTGAAATTGAGAATTGAAGATCTGAGATCAGCAAGCAACATACAGTGATCCCTCGCCACTTCGCGGTTCAACTTTTGCGGATTCGGTGCATTGCGGGCTGCTGCTGGGGCTTAACCTGGTGTGGAGTGGAGACTCCAGGAGCCCCTCGCGAGAAGGATTTCCCGCATACAGCTGCACGGAACTGGGCAGGGAATTCCCTCGGCACATCTTGGGAGTCCCAGTAGCAGCAGCTGAAACCGGAGCCGCAGGGGTGGAGCCTGGCCAGAGAGAATTGGAACATGGAGCACAGGAGAGGAGTCGATCCTGCTCAGCCAGCTGTAAAACTAGGAAGCCATGCAGTTTTGCATGAGGATAAGCTCAGAAGAAGTAGGGTAGGCTGTTGGCTGGTCCTCGGAGAAACAGAGATGGAGTCAGAGAGACGAGGGGAAGGAAGTGAGAGACAATGTATAAGTACGTGTGTGTGCGTGTGTGTGAGAGAGAGAGAGAGAGAGAGAGAGAGAGAAAGAGAGAGAGAGAGAGAGAGAGAGAGAGAGAGAGAGAGAGAGATTTATTGTCCCTACTTTGCGGATTTTCATTTATCGTGGGTGGTCCTGGAACGTAACACCTGCGATAAATGAAGGATCACCGGATTTCATACTATGCCTAACAATGTTATGGAATTTCTCCCTACAAGTTAGCAGCAGAAGTCTCATATGTCTACTCAAAAGAAAATCTCAATGAGTGTACTGAGGTTTCTTGACAGATAAATAGCTATCAAAGCTCAATCTAGATCGGCAGTCCCCAAACTTTTTGGCTCTCTGGACTGGCAGTAATGACAGTGGGGATGACTTCACATATGCAACTAAATCCTGCACATGTGCAAATGAAGCTTCACACACTTGCCTGCTGCTTGCGTGGCCTGGTTCCAAAAGATCCGTGGGAATGGTATTAGTTCATGACCCAGGGGTTGGGGATCCCTGGTTTAGATGGCTTAGGAAAGAAAATTGGCAAATGTGAATTGGCATTGGCTTGTAAGGCCATATTACTTCTAAGAATACCTATTAGAGGATATGGGTATTCTTAGAAGAATACCTGTTTGTTTGTTTGTTTGTTTGTTTGTTTGTTTGTTTGTTTGTTTATTAGATTTGTATGCCGCCCCTCTCCAAAGACTCGGGGAGGCTCACAACACAAAACACGGTACAAATCCAATAGTTAAAAACAATTTAAAACCCTTAATGTAAAAAACAACCATACATCTCATACAAACCATACGTAAAGTGGAAACGGCCTGGGGAAATCAATTTCCCCATGCCTGACAACAGAGGTAGGTTTTAAGGAGTTTGCGAAAGGCAAGGAGGGTGGGGGCAATCCTAATCTCCAGGCAGAGTTGGTTCCAGAAGATCGGGGCCGCCACAGAGAAGGCTCTTCCCCTGGGTCCCGCCAAACAACATTGTTTTGTCGACGGGGCCCAGAGAAGGCCAACTCTGTGGGACCTAACTGGTCGCTGGGATTCGTGCGGCAGAAGGCGGTCTCGGAGATATTCTGGTCCGATGCCATGAAGAGCTTTATAGGTCATAACCAACACTTTGAATTGTGACCGGAAACTGATCGGCAACCAATGCAGACTGCGGAGTGTTGGTGTGACATGGGCATACCTGGGGAAGCCCATGATTGCACTCGCAGCTGCATTTTGCACCATATCCTAATGGGATGATTATAGGACCAAGAATAGACATCATAACCTTTTTTGACTTCTAAAGGCAAAAACTTCTAAAGGATGACCACTTTGGCAGATAAGAACACCCCATTTGATTGATAAGATTCTTCTTACAACTAATTAATCTTTTTTTCTTGGTAATTCAGGCTTTGGTGTTACTAAATATACATGACACAGAATCATGTATCCATCTCTCCATGATGCCACGTTGATTTGAGATTAAAATCACTGTCAGCTCCACTTTTTGGGGCTGCCATTCGGGTGGAGGGAACTTCGCGCTACTGGGGGGAAACCTCCCCAGCTTTGCCAGCTTCATGAACATCCCACAAGGACTGGAGATGCCAGAATAGATCGCCAATTGTGCTTACAACGCCCAGCATACGCCCAACAACTCCTAGCAGGAGTCATCAGGCACATGCGCAAAATGCCAAGCAACTATGCAATCATGGCTTGAAGAGAGAGACGCCGGATGGAGGTAGAGTTGTGGGATGAGGCGCACTACATGTTAAATAAGGGGCGGGGGCATCAGATAATTGCAAAATTTTCATTCATGTAATAATGGTTGGTGAGTGCTAGGAGTTGGAGAATTAAAAGACCTTGAGTGCAGACATTTGTGTTCCAGCTTTTTCTCCCAACCACTTCTTGGAACCTGACAATCACTGTCTTCTCAAATCCTCACAATTCCTGTTACAGGTGTATGAATTCTTTCCATGCTAAAGGCAACTGGTATATTTTCAAAATGAATTCAATGGAAGGGGAGGAGATGAAGGATTTGTGTTACCTGAAATAAATCCACTGATAGATTTGGGTGATGGAGAGGTATATATATTTGTATACATGTTTGCATTGTTGTTTTTGATAGACCCCTTCATACTATGTCGGCAAACACATAAAAGGTATCTTAAACAAGAGCATAATGAATGAAAAGATATTGTGAATTAAAAATGCTAAAAGACTAATATGTGCTCCATAAAACATACAGCAGCAGCAGCTATAAACCTAACTAATAATTGCAGCACATCCATCAAACCCAGAAGTAAAAATAATAAGCTGTACAAAACAGAGAACAGTATCTCCCTGTGTACACTTGGAAATGGCTGCAAACACTTAAGTTTCTAGAATGAGCTTAGATTGCTCTCTCTTGGTGAAAACACAGAACTGATCCAGCCTCTCTCTAATGGGATGCTAACCTTTTGTTTCTTTTCATTCACTCTCTGCCAACTTACCTAGCATTTATAGTTTAATAGAGGGTTGACAGTTCCCATTCCAAACAGTAAGACTTCCTTCACCTCATTCTTTCCGTTTCTAAACTTTTAAATCTGAAGCCCTTTTTCTTTGTTTTGTTCTTTGCAAATTTAAAAAAAAAAAGTCTGCTAATTTATTTTAGTTTTAGGAACACCGCCAAGATTGTTCTCTTTCTTGCTCTCTTCCTCTCATATACACACATACATGCCTGCACATGCTGCAGCCAGAAATACACAAACGCTGGCAGAACAGCTCAGACAAATGGACGCCTCCTCTATTGTGTAACTTGTTGTATTGTTTCATCCTTTTATGTCTTTTCTTCCCTCTTCCTGTCCTCTTTGCCCTAAATACAATATATGCATATATATATTGACTTTTTGAGGTGAGAGGAGAGGAGAGGAGAGAAGAGAAGAGAGGAGAGAGGAGAGAGGAGGGAAGAGGGAAGAGGGAAGAGGGAAGAGGGAAGAGGGAAGAGGGAAGAGGGAAGAGGGAAGAGGGAAGAGGGAAGAGGGAAGAGGGAAGAGGGAAGAGGGAAGAGGGAAGAGGGAAGAGGGAAGAGGGAAGAGGGAAGAGGGAAGAGGGAAGAGGGAAGAGGGAAGAGGGAAGAGGGAAGAGAAGAGAAGTTGCACGAAAGAAAATTCTGTGTGCTCTAGTGAACACAAGAACAAGGGGACACAATCTGAAGTTAGTTGGGGGAAAGATCAAAAGCAACATGAGAAAATATTATTTTACTGAAAGAGTAGTAGATCCTTGGAACAAACTTCCAGCAGACGTGGTAGATAAATCCACAGTAACTGAATTTAAACATGCCTGGGATAAACATATATCCATCCTAAGATAAAATACAGAAAATAGTATAAGGGCAGACTGGATGGACCATGAGGTCTTTTTCTGCCGTAGAACTTCTATGTTTCTATGTTTCTCTATAAACAAGAACAATTTGGCCAAGGCAAAATGTGCCACTTAAATCAAACTGTTCCAAATACTATACACTGTAAATTATAAGGTGTTTCTCAGCACGATGGCTGAGTATAGATGTATAAACTCGCTCCTTCCAAGACCTTGCTTTTTCCTGAGCCTCAAATTTTGGGAGGTTACTCTGGGGTTCTTTCCTGGCTTTTGCCAGCTGTTTAAGCATGCTGCCCTTGCTTCTGCAGTCAATACAAAACGATACCATAATTCTCCTTGTTCTGTATCATTCCCGAACTATACTCTATTGTGGTTGAAATTCGTAGTGAGCTAAATGACCTTCAGCCTGTCCCTACAGTTCGCTAAATAACTTCTGAGGAAATAATGAGTTTGCACAATTTCGGAGTTACTGAAATAACGGAGATCAAGGCATTTCCTCTGTGCAATTGATAGATGTACTCAAAATGCCTGAGATAATAAGAGCAGGAGATTCTACCTAGCTGCCTAAAGCATACCTGTACTGCAAATATATATTAGGGCTGGTATCAATTTAACCAGTATGATTGCTCCCCCATCCCCTGAATCTTGGAAATTGTGAGAAGTCTCTGCAAGAGCTCCTTAGCTCCTTGATCATACAACAGCAGGTTCTCAGGTACCCTGCAGTGAGGGAATGACTATTAAACCAGTTTAGGTCTGCAGTTAAGATATGCCTTAAAGGCAAAGCACGGAAGGCTCATCCACTTTATGGCAGCAATATCTCAAAATATGCAAATTTGAAATGGTCTATGAAATAACACAACCTTAAATCCCCAACTATCAAATTATAGGTTATTGCTGGCACTCAGAGACATAAAAAAGGCAGATAGCTTCAAGGCAATCCCTCAGGCCTAGAGTTATATCAGAAGCAGAATGAAGTTACTAACATGCTGAGTTGCTAGCATGAGATATACCATGTGGGAGATTTACGCTTTTGAATGTTCCTTTATGTTACCTTTTTTTTTTTTAAGTCATGCCTATAGAACCAAAAGACATAAGGTTTACTTAGAGACTTCTCTGCATTACCTTTTCTGTTTGAGGTTGGCTTGGTTTGGTTGGCATAGTAAAACAGTCAAAAATGATATCTTTTTCCTCTACTTCCCGAATTAACACTTCACTTTAAAGGAATCTATTTAGGAGACTTTAGAGGTAGAGGATCAAATTTCTGTCTGGATGTTCCCCCACATAATTAATAAATGTGTTGCATTCAAAGTAGCCCGGACATAAAATCTACTGCTCCTCAATCGCACAAACACACACACACACACTGGAATTTTCTTAAACAGCTAGAATTCCTATTCTGTAAATGAGCAGAGTACCGGATTAGGGGTTTTTTTAAAAAAAAAAATTGGCTTACCAAATGTGTTGCGGTTGGCTCTGGCCCAACTCCTGCTCCAGGGAATGGGGAGGTGGATGCAGGGGGAAATTCAACATGTCACAGGCCTGTGTTATTGCCGACAGAATAAGATCAGAGTTTAGTTTCCTCAGATGAAGAAGAAGGTGGGAGTGACTCGGCAGAGGAAGGCTTGGCGCACAGCCAAGGCAGTCAATCTTCCTTATCTTCTATAGCTTCAGATGGTGACATTTTGGACCCATGCAAGCGCAGGATTATGCGTAGAAGAGACCAAGTAAGAACATATTACAGGAAATAAGGGAGGCCACCTGTGTTTGGGTGGGGCTCCAGTAATTAGGGGTGCTGCTATAAATAGCAGCATGTGGGTTTGGCCATTGTGGAAGAATATCTGTTGCAGTTTCATCAGGAATCTTGTGTGCTGGACTTTGTTGCTTTTTCACGCCTTTGAAACCAAAGCAGAGCAGCGTGTGTGTGTTTGTGTGTGTGTGTGTGTGTCCCTTCGTTGGAAGAAGAAGGGGTGTGAAGTTTCTCCACAGCTGCTGGCTAAGTACTTAATGACTGCTTAAGGGAAATTGTACAGACTATCTGGTTGTTTTGGGAAGAGTGCTCTTTGCAATACAAAAAGAGTGCTTAGTTTATTTTGACTTTTGTGATAAAGAACATGGTTTTGAATTTTCAAACGTGTGCGTGTGTCTGAAATTTGTATCCTTGAATTTTCGGGAGGCTGCTATCAGAGAGCCGGACAGAACATAAATGTTGACAGCAAAGCCCAAGCAACCATTAAATGTTAGCAGACACACATAGAAAACAAATTCTTTCCTTCCTCCCATCCAGGGATCATCCAGATTTCTTCAGATTAGATCTGTTAAACCTACCATTCCATTAGTGTCTCATGCGATGATGGGGGGGAAGTGAAAAACATTAAAAAAGGCAGACAAATGATGTTTCCATCAGAGGGCGGAGATGAACAAGAGCAAAGTTTATAAAATACAGACTGTCCAGCATCATTCCATAGGCAACTCTAATCTTGCAACCCACATGTTGAAGCCAAATAAGCCCCAGTATGATATGGAGAGAAATAGACTAATGGCTCTATGCATGTTACCTTGAGCTACTGAATGAAAGATAGGATATAAATAAAAGTTTAATGCAGCCATATTGTCTGGACTTTAAGGTAGTTCAGATCTGAAAACCTAATTTTTGAATGCTAATACTATTTTTTTACTGTAAAGTTAAAGTAACAGAATCTTGAAGGTCTGAATGTGTTTGTGTTTGTGTTTATTAGATTTGTATGCCGCCCCTCTCTGCAGACTCGGGGCATCTCACAACACAATAAAAAAACAGTTTATAACAAATCTAATAATTTACAATTTAAGATATTTTAAAAAAAAACCATTATTAAGCAGACCTACATGCAAGCATACCATAAATAAATTGTATAGGCCCAGGGGAGATATTTCAGTTCCCCCATGCCTGACGACAAAGGTGGGTTTTAAGGAGTTTACGAAAGGCAAGGAGGGTAGGGGCAGTTCTAATCTCTGGGGGGAGCTGGTTCCAGAGAGTCAGGGAAGGCTCTTCCCCTGGGGCCCACCAACCGACATTGTTTAGTTGACGGGACCCGGAGAAGGCCCACTCTGTGGGACCTAACCAGTCGCTGGGATTCGTGTGGCAGGAGGCGGTCTCGGAGATATTCTGGCCCAATGCCATGAAGGGCTTTAAAGGTCATAACCAACACTTTGAATTGTGACCGGAAATTGATCGGCAACCAATGCAGACTGCGGAGTGTTGGAGTAACATGGGCATACCTAGGGAAGCCCATGACTGCTCTCGCAGCTGCATTCTGCACGATCTGGAGTTTCCGAACACTTTTCAAAGGTAACCCCATGTAGAGAGCATTACAGTAGTCGAACCTCGAGGTGATTTTCCTTTACATTTACAAAAACTAGGAAGGGTCTTTCTCAAATCACATTCCTGCTTTGGATTCAGATTTCTCTTATCTGACTTTTGCCTTCTATGTGACTCTTCTTCCCCATTCCTCAAGGTTATTCTCACAGCCCATTATGCATACCATCAGGGACAATATGACCACTGAAATCCAACTAATCTGGAAAGAACCAATCTGGAGGAGTTTTGCTCAATGAACAAAGACACCGTAGGGTAATGAAATCCTTGGGATGGGGATACATCAAAGGGGTTGGTATGCTGAAATTCAGAGTGAAAATGTTGCAACGTAGTCCCTTTTGCACATGTGTCATGACTGCAATTTATTTTGTACGTATCTCATGACATCAAACACATATCTGAAAGAATCAGAGCTTTGGTGCAACATTACTTTACAATTTATATTGACTGGTTCCTAATATGATTGGATTGCTTATTTGTACCCGGACTATCATTAATTGTTGTACCTTATCATTCTTGATGAACTTATCTTTTCTTTTATGTACACTGAGAGCATATACACCAAGACCAATTTCTTGGCCAATATAACTCTATTGTATCATAATCCTAAAGTCCATCTAGAAAACATACCGTACTTACTTAAATATACTATTTAATTTCAGCAATCAGGGGTTTTTTTGTTTTATTTATTTATTTGTTTGTTTGTTTGTTTATTTGATTTTTTTTTTTAAATGCCGTCCTTCTCCTTAGAGTCAGGGTGGCTTACAACATGTTGGCAATAGCACTTTTTAACAGAGCCAGCATTTTTCTCCCACAATCCAGGTCCTCATTTTACCCACCTCGGAAGGATGGAAGGCTGAGTCAACCTTGAGCCAGTAATGAGATTTGAACCGCTGACCTGCAGATCTAGCAGTCAGCTCATTATTTTCCAACATATCAATCTCCAGAGGTTTTGTGGGGGTTACATTTCCTAGTTTTCTTGGCTGGGCGCATCTACAACCTAATGCATCTCTGAAAACAAGCTGCATGGGTGAAATACAGTTGGATCCTAAGCACTTGTATCCTTCAGCACAAGTTCGATAGGCCTATTACAGAACCAGGAAGACTTCTTGTGGCTCAGCTGGAGAAGCTGCCTTCACAATTCTCCATCACCCCAATGTCTCTCTCGTTTACTGCTTAGTATTCTAAAGACACCCTGTGCCCCGGGACTCACTTGAAGTTGTTATGCCTCAATATGATGATCCTGGTGCTTCAAATTTTAAAATGAATTAATTATTATGTATAAATTATGGAGAGAGAAAGAGAGAGAGAGAGATTAATTGAGCCATATTTCAGTCAAATGATTGTCGCAGAAGCCATGAATGCTGACAGCATTGTGGGATAATTTATAAACAGCACAAGACCTCTGGGGCAGGAATACAGCCATTTTAATTAATTGTTCCATGTTTTTCTTAACAACAGACAGTGGAAAGGAATCAAAACAAGGGTGCATATATATTTTTTTTTTGGACCAAAGGATGTTATATATGTGGTAATAATAGAAACAGCTGGAGCTGTTTCATTCAAATGTCAGAATGAAAAGCTAGGGAGGGAGAGAGAGAAAGGGACAGAGAGAGAGAAAGATGACAACTGATGCAAGAAGATTAAGGTTTTAATGTTATTGACAGAGAAGAAGAAATATGGTAATATAAGTAACACAGGGGGAAATCATTTCCACACAAAAATAATCAATGAGGAAATTATCTTCTCTATAGGTCAGTGGAAAAGAAATATATGTCAAACCTTTTTTAAAATACAGCATTGAGTCAAAGTTGCATGTGTATTTTAAAATGCAAGAAGGGGCGTTTAAAACACAACACATACACCAAAATCAATGCATAAATTCCTGCCTAACCCCACATGTGAATTACCTGCAGTGGGGCAGTTACTTGCGCTAATCCAAAATGTAGGCCAAATAAGAATTATTAAAATAACTGCAGTTATAGCTAAGAATGAGTCAGGCTCCAAAAAATCGTGAAATGAAGACAGAAAACGTAGAAACACTGCAGACTTTGTTTGAGCTGTTTATTCATTTCTGAAACAGATACCTCAGGAAAATGCCACATGATAAACAACTGTGAATGAAAGAGGCATTTATGAATATGACGCGAGGTCAGATGTTCAAATTTCAAAATTCCACTGGGCCTGTGGATTGTGCTTTGAATCTCAGCCAGATGTGGGGGGTTTTAACATCAATTCATTTTGTTTCAATCCACTGGCTTTCTTCCAAGTCATTCTGATAAAAGATTCCCACATAATCTGTGATATACTGAGGTAAACTGCCACATGGCTATGATAAGAAGTTACTTGACCCCCTGGATAGTTGGAAGTGGGTTCCTTCTTTCTTCTCTCCCTTTGGGGGTTGTTTGTTTGTTTGTTTGTTTGTTTCTCTGTCTGTCTGAAACTGTAAAATGGAGAGAGGGAGGCAATGCCAAAGGTTTGTCAAGCTTTCCGCTTGAAAAAGGGGTGTAACTATACAAATCTGAAAGACAATAAGACCTGACAGAAAAAGATGAATGCCTTCATATTTCAGATCAAGCCCTCCTGTGGCTTCTTCTTGTTAACAGAATCAGCTGAGCAGAATAAATAAATTGGAGTCCCAGCATATCAGATCTGTGGGCCTTTACACAAATAAATTGGCATTAAACAGCTAGAATTCCTATTCTGTAAATGAGCAGAGTACCGGATTAGGTAGAGCTGCTCGCTAGCACGAGAGAAACACAAAGTAAGCACATATGTGATTGGGCCTTCATTCAGGTCCTGAGAGAATGATTTGTGATTAAAGGTAAAATCAGAGGTGGGTTGCTACTGGCTCGGCAAGCCAGTGATGGAAATTTGGCCCCATTTGCTAAACTGGTAGTGATGGCCAGCTTGCCATACCCCGGAATCAGTTCCCTGGTCACTGCTGCTTGAAAGAGGCTGGCAACTGTTGTGGTTAGCTCTGGCCCAGCTCCTGCCCCAAGGAATGTGCACGTGGATGTGGGGGAAACATCCACATGCCGCAGGCCTGTTTTGCTCCCAATGGAATCTGCCGACGAAGCCTTCTCTGACCAAGGAAGCATGAGTGACAGGGAAGAGGGGAGTTTGGCAGACAGCCCAGGAGGAGATCAATCATCTGTATCATCCTTGGATTCTGAACAAGAATTATTGACACATTCACACATGCATAGAGTGATGCATAGGAGACAACAACTGAAGGATTATTACAAGAGAAAATGAGGTCACCTGTGGTTGGGTGGGGCTGCTGTAATTAATGCTACAGATAAAAAGAACAGCATGCTGATTTAGCTTTGTGGCAGTTTATCTGATTTATTGTTTCGTCAAGATTGTGGGTTTTGTGCTGTTCAAGATTGTGTGTAGACTCTCTGGACTTTAGAATTGGACTCAATTTCCCAGTTATTGGGTGAGCAATTGGATTGCATTTATCCTGTGCCTTGTGTGTACCAGAAAATCCCTTTGACATTTAAAAAGGGAGCCGTTTCTGTTTTTCTGTTTATAAAAACTTTTGGGTTTTCCCTTTTATCGTGTGGTGTGGTCTTCCTGGACTAATTATCCTGTAATTACGGGTGGTTGAAACACACCAGCAGAACAGCAACGACCCCTCTGCATATGGATAAAGGCTTCTGTACATGTGCAGAGGATTAGTACTCAGGAGGTAACCCATGCAACGTGACCCACACACTTCCAGACTGATAGGGAAGGTAAGCGAAACCCACCTGGGTTAAATCCTTACTTTCCAAACTTGGTGTGAATCTTTGCTCTTCCTATTCTTCTTTTCGATGGGTTTTGGGAAGACTTGAAGACAATACACATAGAACAGGTTTTGCACAATTATTCAGAAACCAGGAATCTCACTATTTAGAAAGGCTCAGCTCACAGCATTCCATGATATTTTCTTAAGATTCCAAAGTAGGTTTTATTGCTTATAATGGATTTAGTCTAAAAAAAATCAACTTATATATATATTGGGAGTACTGATGAATGTTGGGTCATTGGTACAGAGATTAGATGATTTAAATGGTTGATAAATCAAAAGCAAATATCCAGAATGAAGAACTAAGAAGAGATACACTTTGCTGACAGAAACAGCTATTGATCCTGTGATCAGAATTTTCAAATAGAGAATTTTCAGGATGTTTGATACCAGCCAGATACCCTGCATACAGAGTAAAGAACATGACCTTGATAGAAATACTGTATGTTTCATCTAGACCAGTGATGGCGAACCTATGGCACGTGTGCCACAGATGGCACTTGAGCCATCTGCTGGCACACGAACCGTTGCCCTAGCTCAGCTCCAATGTTCATATCTCCGGGACCACCTTCTGCCGCACGAATCCCAGTGACCAGTTAGGTCCCACAGAGTGGGCCTTCTCCGGGTCCCGTCGACAAAACAATGTCGATTGGCAGGACCCAGGGGAAAAGCCTTCTCTGTGGTGGCCCCGGCCCTCTGGAACCAGCTCCCCCCAGAGATCAGAATTGCCCCCACCCTCCTCGCCTTTCGTAAGCTCCTTAAAACCCACCTCTGTCGTCAGGCATGGGGGACAGAGATATCCTTTCCCCCTAGGCCTGTACAATTTATACATGTTATGTTTGTGTGTGTGTGCTTGTTTGGTTTTTAATAAGGGTTTTTAGTTATTTTAAATATTAGATTTGTTATATGCTGTTTTTATTGTTGTTGTTAGCCGCCCCGAGTCTACGGAGAGGGGCGGCATACAAATCTAATAAATGAATGAATGAATGAATGAATGAATGAATGAATGTGCGTGCTGGCCAGATGATTTTTGGCTTGTACAAAGACTTTGGGAAGGTGTTTTTGGCTTCCAAAGTGTCTCTGGGTAGGATGGGGCAGACATTTTTACCCTCCCCCAGCTACAGGGAAACCTTTGGATCTGGGAAGGGTGAAACACGAGCCTACTGGGACCACCAGAAGTTGGGAAACAGTATGTTTCCAGCCTCCAAAGGGCCTCCAGGAGGCAGGGGAAGCTGTTTCCACCCTTCCCAGGCATTGAATTATGGGTGTGGGCACTCGTGCATGCATGACAGAGTGTGCTAAACGCTCTTTCGGCACCCAAGGAAAAAAAGGTTCACCATCACTGATCTAGACAAAGGGAGCTGAAACATTTTTAAGCCTGGAGAACAAGATATACTCATGGATAAATCAAGAATTTTGGATACCAAAACCTGGGCGCTCTTAATCTGTGGATGGGCGTGTTTGTATGCATGCATGCAGATAGATAGATAGATAGATAGATAGATAGATAGATAGATAGATAGGAAGATAGATAGATAGATAGATAGATAGATAGATAGATAGATAGATAGATAGATAGATAGATAGATGATAGATTGATAGATAGATAGAAAGATAGATAGATAGATAGATAGAAAGATAGAAATATAGATAGATAGATAGATAGAAAGAAAGAAAGAAAGAAAGAAAGATAGATAGATAGATAGATAGATAGATGATAGATAGATAGATAGAAAGATAGATAGATAGATAGATAGATAGATAGAAAGATAGATAGATAGAAAGATAGATAGATAGATAGATAGATAGATAAGATCGATAGATCGATCGATCGATCGATAGATAGATAGATAGATAGATAGATAGATAGATAGATGATAGATAGATAGATAGAAAGAAAGAAAGATAGATAGATAGAGATAGATAGATGATAGATAGATAGATAGATAGATAGATAGATAGATAGATAGATAGATAGATAGATAGATAGATAGATAGATAGATAGATAGATAGATAGATAGATAGATAGATAGATAGATATGGAGGGGAAGAAAGAGAGAGATATATTTTTCCTTTAAAGTACTCCTACACTCCATATATACTTGCAAGCCCAGCTGTGGATAACCCTGATGCTAAAATGTGCAACTGTTGATAAGCCAACCATGAGAATTAAAATACACAAAAATTTTGAGGATCGTTTTACCCTGTGGATGGGCTTATCTACTGGCATAAACAATAAATTTTGGAAGTGGCTCAGACAGACCCCTCCCTGATTTATTGGAGTATATAAAAAGAAGGAAAAGGTACTGCACAATCACTTACAAGCATCTGTTACTATAGCCATTTTCAATCAAAGTGGTTCTAATCTTACTGTGGAGTTGATTTCTTGGTATGATCTACCTAGTGAGATAAAATCAAGTTGTTCCAAGAGTTAACTAATCTCTAGAGATTAAGATTGAAGACATGGGTTGTTCACAGCCATATGATATACAATCTGTGCTAGACAGAATAAATTAAAGGATCTAAAGACATGTCATAGAGGCAATGGGGCAGAATAATATCACTCCTTAATTTCTTTTCTTGTGCTCTTCTATGCTGCACACTGTATTACAAGTCTATAGTTCTTAGTGGATGATAAAATGAACTCTATAGCCTATAACACTTGGCAACTTCAAATATCATCTAGCAAATGTTCTGTTCTCCACATCGGCAAAAAGAATCCGAACCTTGTATACAAACTAAATAAACAAAATCTGACTAACAACACCCACGCAGTAAAAGACCTTGGAATACTAATATCAAATGACCTAAGTGCCAAAGCCAACTGCAATAATATCGCCAAAAAGGCTTCTAAAATTGTCAACCTGATCCTACGTAGCTTCTGCTTCGGCAATCTCACACTACTCACCAGAGCTTACAAAACTTTCGCCAGACCCATCCTCGAATACAGCTCACCTGTCTGGAACCCACACCGAATTTCGGACATCAACACCCTAGAAAAGGTCCAACGATACTTCACCAGAAGAGCCCTTCACTCCACCACTTGAAACACAATACCCTACGAAAATAGACTTACAATCCTGGGTCTAGAATGCTTAGAACTATGACGCCTTAAACATGATCTAAGTATTGCCCACAAGATCATATGCTGAAACATCCTGCCTGTCAACAACTACTTCAGCTTCAACCGCAATAACACAAGAGCATGCAACAGGTTCAAACTTAATATCAACCGCTCCAAACTTGACTGTAAAAAATAGGACTTTAGCAATCGAGTTGTCGAAGCATGGAACTCATTACCAGACTCCGTGGTGTCAGCCCCCAACCCCCAATATTTTTCCCTTAGACTTTCCATGGTTGACTTCTCCAGATTCCTTAGAGGTCAGTAAGGGATGAGCATAAGTGCACTAGTGTGCCTTCTGTCCCCTGTCCAATTGTCTCTCCTATATTTTATATATCTTTTCTCCCATCCATATATCCTTCCTCTACTCTTCATTGATGTATTCTATTCTCATATCTCTTCTTCTATCCCTTCCCTGATATTTACTACTACACGTTTTTATTCTCCTTAACTTTCAATTTGTATTGGACAAAATAAATAAATAAATAATAAATAAATATTGGGACTTGGAGAGAGGACTCGGAGAGGGGCAGCATGTAAATCTAATTAACAAATCAACATTTAATAACATTTAATCCAGCTTTCATACATGCTGTTTAGATGATGTATTGATAAAACAAGCTTTTTATGACTAACTAAAATATAATATGGTACACAAGCTTTGGGGTTTTCCAGAACTAGATGTTAACCAGGAGGCTAGATTAGAAGCAAAATGGGACTAGAGAAAGAAAGGGGGAAAATGTCTTGATGTAGCTACAATACTTTTAATCCCATTGGTTTGCAAAAACAAAAGAAAAGTGATTATGCCACAGAGTGATTAGATCAGATCGCACTCCTGTGGGAATGTCCATAATCACTGTTTGACATTTGTTTAATCTATGTACTATAACAGACACTGACTTAATTAATTTTCATTTGTTCTCCTTTCATCTGATCAAGTCACTATTTCCTATAAATCATAAAAACCCAATGAAAGCTTTGCCTCAGACCTAAATTAAGAAGAATAAATGTTTTTTAATGAGAAACATAACATGTACACTTTGTGTTCCATGTCAACAACACCTGTAATTTCTGACAAAGAGCTAGAGCCTTGGGGGTACTTGTATGTAGCTCTATCCCTCTATCCCTGCATTGGGAAAGACATATGGCATTATTTAAAATATTAGACATCATTCAAATTTTAGATTACATTTCTCTCTAATATATTCCACTGAAATCAGCAACTATCAATAATTACTTAAAACTCTAGGATTAATCTACTCTTCAGTCAAATACCCTTTCCCCCTAGGCCTTTACAATTTTATGCATGGTATGTCTGTATGTATATTTGGTTTTTTATTATAATGGGTTTTAATTGTTTTTAGTATTGGATTATTGTTATACGCTGTCTTATTATTGCTGTTAGCCGCCCCGAGTCTCTGGAGAGGGGCGGCATACAAATCCAATAAATGAATGAATGAATGAATGAATGAATGAATGAATGAATGAATGAATGAATAAATAAATAAAAGGTTCATATATTCTCATCATTTTCTGCTTTCTAGTTGTCTGTAGCTGCCTGAATTTTCACTTAAAAGGGGAGAAGTTACTCACTTTTTTTCATATGCTATTGGTACTTGTAATATTGACTGGGTTCACATTTTGGTTTTCATATCATGATTTATTGAATCAAGGTTGGAGGTCCAAATCCAAAGGTAGTGATCTCGTGAACCAGAAAGCCATTGTAGAAGATAGATAGCTAAAGATTACTATCTGGTCTGTCTTTGTCTATCACTTTGATTGTTCTTTGTCTAAGTGGTTGATGATCTGATATCCTTCTTTTTGCTTTTTTCCCAGGCACATATGGTACATGCAGAGCACATAATTCCTAGATTCCATATTCTTGTGATACTGTTTTTAACCTTTCAGTAAATAAATCTCTTCAGTTATAAGTTATAAAACCAGATTTACTAGTCACTGTTTAGATGACACTTCTGTTCTCAAGAACATTCAGAAGTACACACAGAATGCTTCAATCTTCTATGTTTTGTGTATTTTATTTATTTAACCCATTGCAGGCCAGTGAATCTGGATGGAGTACAATCATAAAACAATGAAAAATCATTACAATATAGATATCACTATTGCCAGGCATTGGAGCCATTCACACACTCACGGTCCAAGGCCTAGCTGTCTAGGTCTTTAAGGTTTTACAAAAGGCCAACGGGTATGGGTCATCCTAATCTAAAAGGAAGATGAGCAGTGGTCATCAACCACACCAACCACTTGTGGTCCGCAAGAAAATTTTGGTGGTTCACAGAAAAATTATTTGCATTGTTTTTATATTGAACTGAATACTATTTATCTTTTCTTTGAAAAATCATATTAGTGGTCCACAGGATTTAAAATTATGAATTTATTTTATTTTTATTTTTTTTAAAAAAAGGTTTTAAATTTTTATTTACAAATATAAATATAATACACAGAAAGAAAGAAAGAAAGAAAGAAAGAAAGAAAGAAAGAAAGAAAGAAAGAAAGAAAGAAAACGGTACATCACAAATACATATTAAAATATAGGCGAGTACAGGGTCAGTCTTCCGAAACTATGTAAATTTTCTTTAGCCAGTTACAGTTAATATCAAAATTCAATTTGTCTTTTTTAAATAACATATAAAAGAAAATTGAAGCAGAATATATAAGTAACATAGAAATCAGATGTTCGTCTAGAAGTTCATACCTTTGTCTTATTTGCTCTGTTTGCTTCCATCAGGTATAATTTTTTTTTATTACATGTCCGTAGTGTACTTAGCAAGGATTATTTCTATTTTCTAACCAGTGGTAGAGTAGATTCCAACATTCATAGAATTGTGAGTCATCTTTGCCTTTAATTTTGAGGGTCAATTTAGACATTTCTGCGCATTGGGTTATTTTTTCTAGTATTAACTCGTCTTGTGGGGTTTCTACATTTTTCCACGTTTGGGCAAAAGCAAGCCTTGCTGCAGTAATAATATGGATAATCAGATAGATATAATTTTGATTATGAATTTAGTGGTACCTGGAGCCCAAAAAGTTGGTGACCCCTGCTTCAGAGGACAGATACAGGAATGAAGGCATATTTCCTAGTTTCCACCAGCTCACATTTCTTCATTGCAGAGATCTATAACATATTCAACCTGCTGGATAGGCCGAAACAATTAGGAGGAGACAGTTCCTCAAGTAACCCAATCTCAAGCCATGGAGAACAAATCAGCATCTTGAATTACACCTAGAAACACAATTATAACCAACACAGCTCACGCAATAGACTTACAAAACCGCCTTCTGCCTCATAAATCCCTGCGGTTGGTTAAGTCCCACAGAGTTGGCCTTCTCCAGGTCCCGTCAACCAGACAACGTTGTTTGGTGGGGCCTAGAGAAAGACCCTTCTCTATAGGGTCCCCAACCCTCTGGAACCAGCTTCCCCCAGAGATTCGTACTGCCCCCACCCTCCTTGCCTTCTGCAAGAGTCTTAAGACTCATCTATGTCGCCAGGCTTGGGGCAATTAGACCTTGCCCCTCTGACCAATAAATGTGATGTATGGTGTGATTGGATTGTCTGACTGAGTGTTATATAGGGTTTTTAGTTGTACTTTTTAATATATTAGATTTGTTCTACATGCTTTGTTTTATATTTATTCTGTGAGCCGTCCCGAGTTTCTGGTCACAATTCAAAGTGTTGGTTATGACCTATAAAGCCCTTCATGGCACCGGACCAGATTATCTCAGGAACCGCCTTCTGATGCACGAATCCCAGCAACCAGTTAGGTCCCACAGAGTGGAACTTCTCCAGGTCCCGTCAACTAAACAATGTCGCTTGGCAGGACCCAGGGGAAGAGCCTTCTCTGTGGCGGCCCCGACCCTCTGGAACCAACTCCCCCCAGAGATTAGAATTGCCCCCACCCTCCTTGCCTTTCGTAAGCTACTTAAAACCCACCTCTGCCGTCAGGCATGGGGGAATTGAGATCCTCTTTCCCCCTAGGCCTTTACAATTCTATGCATGGTATGTATGTATGTATGTATGTTTGGTTTTTATATTAATGAGTTTTTAATCGTTTTTAGTATTAGATTACTATTGTACACTGTTTTATTGTTGCTGTTAGCCGCCCCGAGTCTCCGGAGAGGGGCGGCATACAAATCCAATAAATAAGTAAGTAAGTAAGTAAGTAAGTAAATAAATAAATAAATCTAATGAATTGAATTGAATTGAATAGAGTCTTACATGTGCAGAACAACAGACAACATTTATTAACCATGTAGTTATATTCTGCACCAGCTGAAGCTTCCAAATATTTTTCAAGGGCAATGATGTACATCAGATGAAAGGTCACAAGGGCATCAGTGACTGGGAGCAAAGTCTTTCAGTCCAAGAATGGGCAAAACTGGCAAGCAATCCAAAAGTGTTGGGTCCAGGCACTAAACTGAGTTTTGCTAGTCTGTTCAAACTAGAATGGCTGTGTTTATCCCAGATGGTTATATTAACAACTCAGCTAATACTTTTAGCTCAATGGGTAAATTTGATCAATGAGTCTGAGGAATTCTGCTCAGATTGTTATACAGCCTTGTACAATCCTAATAGCAAGATCTTAGCTTCCAGCTAAACTCTGATTGGTTCTAAAGAGAACAGCCACAGATGAATAAGTATAACTTGTGTTAATTATACAGAGTATGCCTACCTTTCTTTCTTTTTCGTTTTAATCCAAAATAAAGATACAGAAGTGGACTGGGAATATAGGAAAGCAGAAGGTTAATTTTTCAGCTCCTTCTCCCTTCAAACCTCTCACGAGAGATTCCATTGGCAGCCATATGATCTTTTCAATACAGCTGGGATTTTATGGATGCAAAGAAAACAAGAGGAAAATGTTCTTCATAAACCTTCACTACAGGGGCCGAAACAGAAGTATTAAGCTAGTGAGCTTAATCTTTTAATGAAATGTAAGCATTAATATTCAGCCTTTGTACTCACTTTGATTTCTGTTAGCTGTCTCATACGGAGACAACTCTATTGCTGTTGACCTTGAGACTTCATTCCTAAACACACTTATGTTTAAGCAACTTTGAATGAAGTCCATTTCACTTTCTCTTGAGTTAGCATGTTGACAATCCATGTGTTATTCATTTCTACTCTGATAGGAATTTACTGGTAATTAAAATAGGATGATTCCTTTCCCCTTATCTTGTAGTTTAAATAGCTAGAAAAATCTGCACTTAGGCTATAAAAGCCCAAAAGAAAATTAGCTGAGCTTTATTCGAGATGGATGCTTTTAATTGCAGTGTCAAATTTTAAATAAGGTTCAGTGGAGTATTAAGAATCTTAAGTATTAAGACTATTTACTGGACAATCAATCTGAAAATGATCAACTTTCCCTTTGTCTGATAATCTGCCCTCCCCACCCTCCACCCATCTATAATTTATAAAGGTTCAAGTTTATTCATTTTTACATTAAATTAACCAGCTTGCAATCTATAGAATAAGACTTTACCATGATATATGTAAGTTAATAGCCTATCTTGTCATTTGTTCCTCTGATCTATCTCTAATAGCAAATATTTCCTCCACTATAGACTGAAATTGACAAAAGAAAACAAAATGGGGGACAAAAGAGTTTAAGCTTCCATGACTAACTCTTCTTTCCTTTTATTAGCATGTATGTGTCTGAAGTTGTTATGCTCATTCTTCATAGGCTATCCCATCATTTTTCAGATCTGATTCTGGAGCACACATGGAACATGTCCTAAGATTTCTATACCTTAAACCAGTGATGGGGGGGTTTTCCCCCTCGGGTGCCGAAAATGCATGTGCATGTGCTATCGCGCATGCACAAGTGTCCACACCCATAATTCAATGCCGTAAATGACCTCTGCCACCCCCGCTGAGGCCCCCTGGAGGCCTGAAGCAGCCCATTTCCCAACCTCTGGTTGGCCCAGTAGACCCGTTTTTCACCCTCCCCAGGCTCCAGAGGCTTCCCTGGAGCCTGGGGAGGACAAAAATGCCCTCCTCTATCCCACCCAGAGACTCTCCGGAAGCCAAAAATGCCCTCCCAGAACCTCTGGGCAAGCCGAAAATCAACTAGCCGGCACACACATGCACATTAGAGCTGAGCTAGGGTAACAGCTCACAGGCCAGCAAAACGTAAGAAGAAAAGGATTATGGGGTAGTGATTTCTGACAGTCTCAAAATAGGTGAACAGTGCAGTCAGGCGGTAGGGAAAGCAGGCAGAATGCTTGGCTGCATATCTAGAGGTATAACAAGCAGGAAGAGGGAGATTGTGATCCCGCTGTTAGAGTGCTGGTGGGTAAAAATGCCCTCTCCCATCCCTCCGGAGCTCTCTGAACGCCAAAAACACCCTCCCAGAGTCTCTGTGCGAGCCAAAAATCAGCTGACCAGCACACACATGCACATTGGAGCTAAGCTAGGGCAACAGCTCGCGTACCAGCAGATATGGCTCTGCCTGCCACCTGTGGCACCCATGCCATAGGTCAGTAATGGGCAGCCAAAAATTTTATTGCCACACTGTAGGTGTGGCTTATTTTGTGGGTGTGGTTTGATGGTCATGTGACTGGGTAGGAGTGGCTTGCCAGCGATGTGACCATGTGGGAGTGGCTTGAACAATCATCATCGTTCAAGTGAACTGTTAAGTCCTCGACTTACAACGTCACCAGTGTCGTTCCACCCCGTCCTGCCTGCTGGCCACCTTTGCCATAGGTTCGCCATCACTGTCCTAGGATCAAACTCACAACCTCCTGATTATGAGGCAAGAGCTCCACCTCAAGGCCACAGCAGACGTCTAGAATATATAGTAAATATACTAAACAGTTTGATACTTGTGAAGTCTGACATGAATGCTGTCACATCTACATTTTCTCCACACTATGCATAACATTATCAGTGTCTGTCATCAAGTATTGCCTCTCACCAAGTATATGCCCCCCCTCTTGCCAATCAAAGAAAAAAACAAAGCTAGTTACTTTACCTTTGGCTCATGGGAGAATTCCTCTAGCAAGTTGATCATCATATGTGTTTTTTTATTGACATTTTTTTCCCGGCTCTGTCATTTCTTTTTCAGATGATGTGATCAGAGGAAGCATCCCAGTTGTGTCTGCATCACAGGTTTATCTAAAGGCATTGCCACACTGGTCATGTTTTCACATCTCCAGAATAGATGTTTAGATAAATTTCAGCACATCTATCTCAGTTCCATATCTCTGTGCTGCACATGTTTTGAAGGCAAAGGTGTTCTTAGAATCTGGAGAGAACATCTTTTAGAGAAAGCTTTTTAACCTGCTGGGCTATGTAATTTCATGCAAAACTCTTTTTCAGATGCTCCTTTCTATTCAGGGCGCAGTGCTTCTTCAGCTTTATAAAACAAGGATGTCAACAAAGTGTTGTGTGCTTTAGGCCTCTTCAGATATCACACAACTGGAAAATGCTGTTCATGAATATCTGCTTTTAGCATCTGGAAAACAGCAAATAAAAAGGAAGAAAGACTACAGTATATAGCATATACGTGTATATATATTTATGTATGTATATGTGTACATATAAATACACACGCACACACACACACATATATATATATAGCGTGTACAGTATATACATATATATATATATATATATATATATTTGTTTTCGTAGATTTTCACGGGTATATGTATGTAGATTGTTCTGAGTTCGGGTTTTGCCCCGTGTAATATTTTGAGTGTCTATGCGACGTTTCGGTGAAATCACATTCACCATCATCAGGCTGAAGTTTTAAGCTTCGTGCTGTTGTAAATATGGAATGTTTGCAACTGCCATTTCTTCCTTATATATAGTGTTAGGGGTGGAGATTTGGTTTGAATGTAGCAAATAGATTGGGTGACTATGTTTTAGTGATTTGATTGGTTGGTGGAATCACAATTATTTGAAGGATTGACATGGTGATTATTATGAAATGTTTTTTTGTTTAAGGCTGGTTTCCAAATCTCTGGTAGGCGGGATGTATCATCCATTTTGTTCATGCAGAGAGGGTGTTTCTCAATCTCTATAGCTTCCAAAGTAATTCTTCTATATAAATTTTCTGTTTTGGAAAGTAATTTAGTTTTTTCAAAGTCAATTTCGTGCCCTGTTTTTTTAATGTGCTGGACAAGGGAGGAAGTCTTTTCTTCTTTTTTAACTGCATTCTTATGTTCTGCAATGCGTGCGCTCACTCTTCGATTGGTTTGTCCAATGTATGTGGCTGCACATGTTTTGCAAGGGATTTCATAGATTCCTTGGTGTTCTAGTTGGATTTTATCTTTTGAGTTCCTTAGGATGTTAGATATTTTTTGGTTAGTGACAAATGAAGTTTTGACATTATGTTTGTGCAGAATTTTACTAATTAGTAAAACTAATTTTACTATCAATCTGGAGAGCTGAAACAGAAACCCAATACAAGACAGACACACATAACAAAAAACTCCACAAACTAGAAAAACAGCAGAAACCCAGCCCTCCACAACAACTTATGACAAAAACAGTACATAAAATATCAGACAGGACCCTCACCACTACAGAAACCAATGTTCTTTCAAAAGGATTCAATTTCAAAAAGAAAACATCATATGTGGAGTTGAAACTACCCTAAATAAAATCAACCCAGATGAAGCCAACAAAATCAGACTTGAAGTCACTAATATTCTCTGCTCCAGCAAACCACCTAGAAGCAACATACAAAAAGAGGAACGAGATGCACTTATCAATTTGAAGAAAGACAACGATATAATCATCCTCCCAGCCAATAAAGGAAACTCCACAGTAGTGATGAACACATCAGACTACAAAGAAAAAATTTCCATCCTACTACAAAACCCTGCCTACAAACTTCTAAACACAGATCCTACCACCTACCTAGAAAAAACCACCAAATCCAAAATAAAAGCCTCTCCCATCAGTCAAGAAATCCAACAAAGAATCATCCCCAGAGAAAAATCTTCCATATGTCCAAAACTCTATGGCCTTCCAAAAATACACAAAGAAGTAATACCTCTCAGGCCAATAGTCAGCTCCATAGGCTCCCCTCTACAAAATCTTGCCAAATTTTTAGCCAAATATCTTCAACCCTATAGAGAAACTATCACCTCATATGTACAAAATTCATTCCACTTTATACAAATAATTAAAAAACAAAACCTACAACCTGGTGACCTACTTGTGAGTTTTGATGTCGTATCCCTTTTCACACAAATACCTATTAAAGAAGCCTTAACAGCTATCCAAAACAAACACAAGCCCCCCAAATATATCTTAGATCTAACCAACCACTGTCTGACTAATACATACTTCATCTATAATGAACAAAGATATAAACAGATAGAGGGAGCCCCCATGGGATCGCCCCTCTCACCTGTCATCGCCAACCTCTATATGGAATACTTTGAAAATAATGCATTAGAGCAATCTAAACACAAACCTAAACTTTGGCTGAGATATGTTGATGATACTTTTGTAATTTGGCCACATGGAAGGGAAAAACTAGACAATTTCCTCACACATCTCAATAGCCTACACCCCAAAATACAATTTACTATGGAAACAGAAGCCAATGATCAACTTCCCTTTCTGGATGTACTAATCTATAAAAAACCCAGTGGCACCCTAGGACACACCATCTACCAAAAGAAAACCCATACCAACCGTTATTTAAATGCACACTCCCACCACCACCCCGCACAGATCACCTCAGTAGCCAAAACTCTCATCACCAGAACCAAATGCCTAGCTGACCATGAGCACTTAAAAACTGAATTGAACAAACTCAAAGATGTATTAATTTCTAATGGATTTGAAAGGAAAACAATCACAAACCTAATAAAAAAAGAGACACCCCCAAAAAATCAAGACCAAGAACAGGATAATGGCACCACCCTCCTCCCTTACATCAAGGGCACCACAGACAAAATTAGTAAAATTCTGCACAAACATAATATCAAAACTTCATTTGTCACTAACCAAAAAATATCTAACATCCTAAGGAACACCCTTACTGGGATTTGAATCTGTAGGGTCTGCCTTGCAAGGCACCAGCTTTAACTTCTAGACCACAGGATCTCCTCCGATCACCTTTGTACCAGGGAAGAGCCATAAAGTTTTTTCTGTCAATTAACCCTGATCTATCCAAATATGGGAGGGAACACACAGCTTTCTTTTTGCCTAGCGTCCCCACAGGTTCAACCTGTGGGGTCTACCTTGCATCCCACAGGTGCAAGGCAGACCCCATAGGTTCAAATCCTAGTAAGAGAGCAAAAGAGCTTGTAATAGATCTATATTTGTCTCCATTCCTTTTCATTATCAGCAAAAAATATGTTACACATATAGAATATAGTTTGTTGGCTATAAAAAAAATAATATCTGCCTTGTACATGGCCCCTAGAGGGGCCGATAGGCAAAAAGGAAGCTGTGTGCTCCCTCCCATATTTGGGTATTCCAGGGTGATTCGACAGAATATATAACAGAAAGCTGGGATGGGCTCTGATAGGTTACGGATCCTGAACCTCAGTAACACCTGCGCAGCCAGGAATTTCTCTGCTTTATTTTGCCATCATGTAATGAGATTAGTATTTCTTTTGCTACCAAGAAGTAATCTTGAAATGATCACTGCTTCTAGCAGGCACGTGATATCTATTTCATCTCTGCTTTTATCTCTTTAATTCCATTGTCAACTGCTTAGCGTTACAATGATTCTGCAGGATCCTAACTATGCTTGGTTCAAGGCATGTTTCACTGTAACCGTCACAACAGCTTTCATAACAATCCACTAGCTTTACATGGCGGCCTTAGACCCATTCAACACTTCTGATGAAGCAGGGTTTCATGAAGTTAGCTACCGATATTTTTCCACAGGTTCGCCAAAGTGATTCAGAGAGCAATACTATGTAATGGCAACTTCACCGCTGATTTGTTGCTTTCATCTTAAGAATTACCTCATACAGGTGTACAGGGAAGATAGCAATTTCAGCAAATGTGGCTGAAAAGATTTGTTCACACACAAATTGGATGTATTTTGTGGCATGCATTCTTAACCATGGGAGACCTAAGCTGTTTAAAGTGGTTGCACCCAACACAAATGGAAGTAAACACTCCTTTTCATTAAAAGGCACCAGCTTTAACTTCTAGACTACAGGATCTAGAGTGTTAGACGGCCTTCCCTACCCCACCCCCTGGAGGCCCTCTGGAAGCCAGAAATGGCCCATTTCCCAACTTGAAGAAGTCAAAAGTAGCTGTCGGGACACATTATACAATTAACTGGACCTACTCTTATAGGGTCCAGCTCACCGATGGCCAAACATGGCGGCACACATTAATCAAGTAAGGCGAAGAGTTTCAGGCATGAACAACCAACAGCTGTAGCAGGCCCCAGCCTGCTCAGAGACCACAACAGATTCCAGGGACCTTTTAGCCCAGCCGGAATTACCGTAATCACCATCAACTGAAGCATTCTCGAAGCCAAACTTAGTTGACAGGCCTAGCCTTCCAGCGTTGATTGAGCCTTCACCCAAGTTGGAAACAGAGTTGACAGGAGTTCCAGAGAACTCTTCACCAGTTCCTTCCTCTTCAGCCGCCATCCCTGAATTGAGACGATCTGGGCGGAGCCAACATCAACTGGCGTACTTAGCTGACTACAGATGCACCATCTGGGGCGGGGGGTGAATGGTGTTAAGTCCTCGGACGTATGATGATGCCAAAAGCCATGCCAGCTGACAGTCTCTCCTGATTGGCTAAGATGAGAGCAGCCAGCAAGTGGGAAAATAAACCGCTGCCATTGGTCCTTCCATCGGATAGTTCCTATATAAAGGAGCTATCAGCCAGCACATGCTGTTGTTGCCATTTTGAGTTGCCTTACAGGCCTGTGAGCAATAAAGGCTGTTTTCTTGGCACGACCTTCCTCGCCTTGGGTATTGGCCACTGTTTCTCCATACAGAGCACTGATAACATAATCTTTTTTTTTCAATTTTTTAATATTATTTTGCATATACGTATCAATGCTGAAAACATATTGTTTCATTAAATTAAGACTTCTGGGTGTTGTCATTATGTCGATTGCACAATGAAAAATATGTAAGCAGCCTGTGGAAAGAGACTACCTCGTAACCAGCAAGCTCAAAACGTCATTCACTTGTATTGATTTTAATGACATGCAGAGCTCCTATAGGGTCTTAGAGAAGGTGTGTGTTAGTAAGAAATAGATCACATTTCCCTGCATATTTAATTGGAAGGCAAGCATTTGTACCATCAAAGGCTAGAACAATGAGTTGTGCAACAGAAGGCTGCTGTGGTATGATTTTCCTGTGTTTTATTACTTTATGCATAACTGAATAATTGAAATAAGCATTCCCTCTCTTTTTTTATCTCTAAATCTATCACTTGCAAGAGCCTGTCAGGGTATGTGTTAATTACATATGAGGCTGACATCTCAAGCATATTTTCATTATTTGCAACCCAGTAATGAAAGGGAAGCCTCTAGGGCAGTGATGGCGAACCTGTGGCACGGGTGCCACAGGTGGCACCTGGAGACATATCTCCTGGCACGCGAGCTTTTGCCCCAGCTCAGCTCCAACGTGCATGTGTGTGCTGTCCAGCTGCTTTTTGGCTCACACAGAGGTTCTGGGAGGGCGTTTTTGGCTTCCAGGGAGCCTCCAGAGGGATGGAGGAGGGCATTTGTACCCTCCCCCAGCTCCAGGGAAGCATTTGGAGCATGGGGAGGGCGAAACACAAGCCTACTGGGCCCACAGAAGTTGGGAAACAGGCTGTTTCCGATCCCCAGAGGGCCTCCGGGGGGTGGGGAGGGCTGTTTTCACTCTCTCCAGGCATTAAATTATGATGTGGGCACTTGCATAATCACAATAGCTGGCATGCATGCTCTTTCGGTACCCGAGGAAAAAATGGTTTGCCATCACTGCTCTAAGGCTTTGGTTCGCGTGCCAAGAGGGGATATGTGGCTGTGCTAGCATGCGTTCACATGACCAGCTCCTTCTTTCCCCCCTTGCACTGCCCCTCATTCATGTGCACAGACCTTTCTGAAGCCCCAGAGGCAGTGGTGGAGTTCTACCAGTGCCGTCCAGAGTGGCACACTGGTAGGAACCCTCTGATGATGCAATTTTGGGTTATTTTTTCCTGGCGTCTCCTAAGATGCTGTGCTTCGGACAAAGAATAAAGGTCAGCATTAATTCAAGGGTGGGTGGGAGAGCTTCTTCTGACATGGAGATGCTGGAAAAAAATCACGAAAAATTGGATCATCTGGACCACACTGGTAGAAACCCACCACTGCCCAGGGGTGAAAAAAATCACCCAATGGACAAACCGGAAGTGAGTTTTTCCGAACTTCTGGTTTGTCCGTTGGGTGATTATTCTTTTTTAACCTCTGGGGCTTCAGGGAAGCTCCCCTGAAGCATCCAGAGGGCAAAATGGCCTTTCCCAAGGCCGAAAATAAGCTGGCCAGTGCATGCATGCATGCTGGAGCTGACACAGGGTAACACCTTGCGTGTCCTCCGATATGGCTGTGCCATAGGTTCACCATTTATTTATTTATTTGATTTTTTTATGCTGCCCTTCTCCTTAGAGCCTAGGGGAAGAGCCTTCTCTGTGGGGGGCCCAGCCCTCTGGAATCAAATCCCCCCCGGAGATCCATATTGCCCCCCACCCTCCTTGCCTTCCACAAGAGTCTTCAGACTCATTTATGCCACCAGGCTTGGGGCCATTAGATTCTTGCTCTGTGTACTGAAAGTTGATTGAATGGGAATGACTGTTTTTAAGGGGGTTTGGGTTTTAAAATTTTTATATTTAATTAATTGTATCTGAAATGCTATACATTGTTTTATTATATATTGTAAGTCGCCTCAACTCCTCGGAGAGGGGCAGTATAAAAGTCAAATAAATGAATGAATGAATGAATGAATGAATGAATGAATAAATGAATGAAAGAATGAATAAACAAACAAACAAACAAACAAATAAATAAATAAGCAAGTAAGTAACAAGCTACAAAAACCTCTTTCCCTCTGCTGCTGCCTAGCGATTTCCAGCTTTTTTGAAGCCCAGATCTGGGAGTCTTAGGCCAAGGCTGTTTGTTTGTTTGTTTGTTTGTTTGTTTGTTTGTTTGTTTGTTTGTTTGTTTGCCTGTTTGTTTGCCTGTTTGTTTGTTTGTTTGTTTGTTTGTTTGTTTGTTTGTTTGTTTGTTTGTTTGTTTGTTTGTTGGACTTATATGCCGCCTTTCTCCAAAGATTCAGGGCGGCTCACAACAGCTCAGAAAATACAAAACAGTTCAAAAGCCCAATTTAAAAGTAATCTAAAACCCAAAATTTTAAAGCTATTCAATCACACTCATTCACACCAAAGTCATGCTAACAGCGGAAGCAAGGTGTTAAGCTCAACAGCTCCAAACCTGCCAGCATATGTGAGTTTTTAAAGCCTTCCAGAAGGCCAGGAGACTGGGGGCAGCACGAATCTCCGGGGGGAGGGGGGGGGAGTTGGTTCCAGAGGGTCAGAGCTGCCACAGAGAAGGCGTTTCCCCTAGGGCCCGCCAGCCGGCATTGCTTGGCCGAAGGGACCTGGAGAAGGCCGACTTTGTGGGCTCTCTTCCTGGTTTGCCACTTAAAACCCAGCTATAAATCCCAAAAATTCTTAGACCTCTTATCTTAGATTATTAGTCTATTAATAAGGAAGCAAACCAATTAAAGTATTCAGAGTGGCATGTATTCAACTGTAGGACTTTTATAAAGTTTGTTTACAACCATTCCAGAATTAATATAGTCATTTAGCTCTTCTTTCCTTTTAAAGGTTCCATTTAATGCCAACATTGCTGAATATACACTTTAGATTCCTAAATGTTATTGCTACCCAAGCATTTATCTTAGTTTGACAACAATGTGTATTTGAATGGAAATGTGGTATTTCATGTACGAGTTTTTCTTAATTTTGACTCTCTTCAGTTTTTAACTTAATACATTGAATTCTCCCAAAAGAGCTTTTCTTTCTTCTTTTTTAGAATTTGAACATGAATAAAGCAAACTCTCATTTTTTAACTTTATGGCCATGTACCGTATACAGTGGTCCCTCGATCATCGCGAGGGTTCCGTTCCAGGACCCCAAGCGATGATCGATTTTTCGCGAAGTAGCGGTGCGGAAGTAAAAACACCATCTGCGCATGCGCAGATGGTGTTTTTACTTCCACCGCCGCCCGCCCTTCGCCCGCCCACCCCGTTGCTCGCGCCTGGGGTTTCCCCGCGCGCGTGCCGCGCGCCCGCCCACGCTGTTGCTGGGGCCGCTTCCCAGCTGGGGAGCGGAGCTGGGGTTTCCCCAAGCGCGCGCGCGTTGCTGGGGCCGCTTCCCAGCTGGGGAGCGGAGCTGGGGTGTCCCCAAGCGTGCGCGCACCGCCCGCCCGCCCACGCTGTTGCTGGGGCCGCTTCCCAGCTGGGGAGCGGAGCTGGGGTTTCCCCAAGCGCGCGCGCGTTGCTGGGGCCGCTTCCCAGCTGGGGAGCGGAGCTGGGGTGTCCCCAAGCGCGCGCGCACCGCCCGCCCGCCCACGCTGTTGCTGGGGCCGCTTCCCAGCTGGGGAGCGGAGCTGGGGTTTCCCCAAGCGCGCGCGCGTTGCTGGGGCCGCTTCCCAGCTGGGGAGCGGAGCTGGGGTTTCCCCAAGCGCCCGCGCACCGCCCGCCCGCCCACACTGTTGCTGGGGCCGCTTCCCAGCTGGGGAGCGGAGCTGGGGTGTCCCCGCGCGTGCCGCCCGCCCGCCCATGCCGTTGCTCGCGCTGCCGCTGGGGTCTTACCGGGGCAAGAGGGGGAAGACCCAGGGAAGCCGCCCAGCTTCCCAGCTGGGAACTCCACCATCTATGCATGCGTGGCCATAGAAAAAAGGCACGCATGCGCAGATGGTGGAGTTTACTTCCGGGTTGAAAACTCGCGAAATAGCCCTTTCGCGATGCTCGAGGACGCGAAACTCGAGGGTTCACTGTATCTGGAAAACACAAAGATACAAATCAACAGCAATCATATTTGACCATAAGAGGGGGTGGAGGACCCTCAAAACTCTTAATGAGAATAAGAATTTTATCCGATGGTTTTCCAAAAAAAAAAATAGAGAGGCATAATTTTTCAAGTGGTAAAATACTTAAACCCCAGTGGGAAAAAGGACAAGGGCGTGAAAATACGACTGATTAAGCTATATTTAAGCTGACTACACATGGAAAGGCTTCAAAATGAGTAGATGATTGCCGGCATATTTTCATCTGATCCTACTCATTTTGACCTCCAAGCCTTTGGTCCTCTGGGAAAACTATATAGCTTCCCTTCTAATCTACTCGTTTTCTAGTTTTAACATGTTCAGGCAAATGGCTGTTGCGCAATGCCTTCATTGTGCTATTGATCAACAATCCATCTGCCACTATTCCACTATTATATTTGAAACTAGGTGACATCCCAAATGCAGGAAGCCATTGCCGCACTCTCCGTTCCATTTATGACTCTGAATTTGCTCTTTTTTGAGAATGCAGATTAAGTCGGATTAATAAATAAAAATAAGTGTATTTGATAGGGTAACGGTTGCTTTGTCAGTGGCACATTTTTCCCCTTCCTTCTGAGAAATGAACGCTTCCCATTAAAATCCATGGAATATTGTTTATGGTCCCTGGGATCCAATTAATCACTCAGAAGTGTATCTTATTACAAATGTGTATTATATAATATTTGAAAGGGATATGATAGTATCCTAAGGATTTCAAAATTATTTTTATACCGTCAATCATATGGCAGAAAGAAAGTGCAGTACTCTTTCTTGGAAACTAAATTATCTTCTTGAAGAAAGAAAGCAGTTTAACAAGTGCTCGCGCAAATGCATACACATGCGTACACACACACACACACAAAAAAGAGCCAAATCAAATGTTCCCTGCCCATGTTTTTTATTAGTAATAATAATATTACAATGCTCCAGCTAGAAGCTATGGATCAGAACGGATGGTCTTGAATAATTTACCCAGAGGATTGACTTCACTTAACTAAGAGGTCTCAGCATGCCCTTACTGAAAAATAAAAATTGCACATTTCTTATCCTTCTCTTCAGTTAAAAATATGCCCAAAGGTACATTAGGCTTTGGCGTTTATACAAGTGTCTTTAACTGTGAAACAGAAGCAACATACTTAGGAGTTTATTATCTTTATTCCCCTAAGCCTTTATCATCTAATCCTAATGTCACATTGCTCCCTACAAGAGAAGGAAAACAGACAGATAAAAACAATAAGCTTTACATAAATAGTTCAAATCTAAAGACATTTTGCCTATAAAATAAGTTAAAATTGTAATAGGGCCTGCAAGGTCAGTTTTGTTGGGCAAAGCAATCCTATACTGAGAATGGAGTCTGGGAGCCATTAGACCAGTGGAATAGTCCCCTATAAGCTGTCCAGTGAATCTACAATGTGGACAAGAATAAATTAGGGATAGGATATTCAAAATAGCCTGGACACATACTCAAAACCCTTTTCTTATTCTTTCCTTGTTTAAATCCCTTGTTTGGGTTTTTCCTTGAGACATTGGCTTCTCTATGGAAATGTTCCCAATTCACTTGACTATCAATGCAGTATTCTCATACACTGTTATTGCTGTGGAGCCTTGAAATATTCCAGGGAGGGACTGTTGGCAGTTGTACACTAATTCCTCCTTTTAGTAATCTGGTGGCCAACCAGTCCTTCCCATTCCTTGCCTGTGTTTTATCTTAAATGTGGAATGAACCACAGAATTATACTTTGTAGTGTGGGTTTCTTCCTCCTTTACTTCTCTGAATGAGGGACTCTGCCATCTCCTCATCATAGAAACAAAGTTGATTTTTGGCAGTCTGTTTAATGTCTCCAAGCAAAATGCCAGTTAGGATTCTGGGAAAAAAGGAGTTGGCAATCTGCTTTAAGAGTATTTCATAAAGGGTTGTCTCTGCATAATGCTCCTTTCTTTTTCTTCTTCTTCCCCAACGTTCAATCTTGTGCCCTCTAAAATGTGTGCAACATGAGATCAAATATAGACAACACCCCACCCCACCCCCAAGTTATACACTCTTTCATCAGAGTGTTGATTAACCTATTGATTGTAGCTTCATGCACAGTGATTATTTGCTATAATTTGGGTTTTGAGCCACACTATGTCCCAGATATAGGCAACAACGGCAAGACAACCAATGTTCTCATGGATTTCCCCTCTCCCATTAGCGTAACAGTTCTGGACCTAGAGGGGAAAAACGCACTTTCTGTGGGAATTATGTCCAACAGATTGTAGCAATATGGGATGTGACCAAGGTTGGTTCTCCTCTATTCAACTCCTATCTCTGCTATGCGCTAGCCTTTCTGTAAAGATTATCTTCATTAAGAGAACACCTCTGCCTGCAGAGAGCTCTAGTAGCACATCAGTTAATATTGCAACATAACTGGTATTTCACCAGATAGGAGGGCTTTCGCTAAAGTCTACAGCCCCTTAGCTGAGATCTCTCCAGTATAGGATTGTGCCCTCTGTGCCTCTGCAGGAAATGTATCATTTTTATTACAAATTTATTTAGTCATCTAGCAAATGTGGACATTCACGTACCTCTGTAAACAGTTGAATAAGATTTATTATATTTCTGAGAAATGTTATGTGTTTACAGCAGATTTTTGAGCTACATCTTATATATGGTAATAAATATATAACAATATCTATGTTCAGTTCCGTCACACATTGGTACTTGAGGAGAAAAATAAAGCGAATTGCCCAGTAACATAACGTTCCTTTTAGTTTCATGAATGGTCATATTTAGATGTAAACAAAACCGAGCGAGTCATTCCAGATGAGCTACACCCAAAACCGGTGGCAGGCTTCATGATGAATTGCAACGGTCCTGGTAGTAAATACCTAGAAAAGCGTTTAAGAGACAAAGGCATAAGAATTCAAGATGTCTTTAATTCAGCTAAACAAGTACAGTGATACCTCATCTTACAAACGCCTCATCATATAAACTTTTCGAGATACAAACCCGGGGTTTAAGAATTTTTTGCCTCTTCTTACAAACTATTTGCACCTTACAAACCCACCGCGCTGCCACTGGGATTCTCCGGACTTCCATTGCCAGCGAAGCACCTGTTTTTGTGCTGCTGGGATTCCCCTGAGGCTCCCCTCCATGGGAAACCCCACCTCTGGACTTCTGTGTTTTTGTGATGCAGCAGGGGAATCCCAGCAGGGGAATCCCAGCAGTGCAAAAATGGGCGCTTCGCTGGCAACGGAAGTCCAGAGGTGGGGTTTCCCAGCGAGGGGAGCCTCAGTGAAATTGCAGCATCGCAAAAACACAGAGGTCCAGAGGTGGGGTTTTGAGGACTTCGGTGTTTTTGCGATGCTGCAATTTCACTGATGCTCCCTTCGCTGGGAAACCCCACCTCCGGACTTCCATTGCCAACAAAGAGCTCGTTTTTGCGATGCTGGGATTCCCCTGCAGCATTGCAAAAACACAGAAGTCCTGAGGTGGGGTTTCCCATGGAGGGGATCCTCAGGGAAATCCCAGCAGTGCAAAAACGGGCGCTTCGGCTAGCAAAAGGGGCGAATTTTGGCCTTGCACGCATTAATAGCTTTTCCATTGATTCCTATGGGAAACATTGTTTCATCTTACAAACTTTTCACCTTAAGAACCTCATCCCGGAACCAATTAAGTTTGTAAGACAAGGTATCACTGTATTTATCAATAAATAGTCTACAAGGAAGAGGGGACATACACTTGTATGATTCAATCATAATATCATCAACCAAGTATCAGTATAATAGTTAGTTACTTTATTCATTAACCCTTGGGTCATATCAAAGTGCAGAGTTCCAGACACAAATTATTATTAAAAACAGTTTAAAATGAAATTGGATAAAATATAATTTAAAATGAAATTGGAATACAATACAGTTTAAAATGAAATTGGAATACAATACAGTTTAAGATGAAATTGGAATAAAATACAATAATTTAGTACTGTATATAGATAAATAAAATACAATAACATTATATTTCGGTATCACCCCTACAATCTACCCCAATCAGGCTTACTCAGTTAAATAATATTGCCTACTATTATCATTCTAAATGCATGCAGTGTGGTGCTATCATTTACATATACACATATTGGAAACATGTAATCATAACACTTCTTTTCCTCACCCATCCATCACATGCCTACAGAACTTTTAAGATTTAAAAGCAAGTAAAATGCCTAGAGTTCCCTGGGAGATAGGTGGCATACAAATTGAATAAATTGAATAAGCTGAGAACATATGCACCAAGACAAATTCCTTGTGTGTCCACTTGGCCAATAAAATTCTATTCTATTTTATTCTATTCAACAAAAGCATGAGCCATTTAAGAATACAGTGTTCCCTCGATTTTCGCAGGTTCGAACTTCGCGAAAAGTCTATACCACGGTTTTTCCAAAATATTAATTAAAAAATACTTTGCGGTTTTTTCCCCTATCACGGTTTTTTCCACCCGATGACGCCATATGTCATCACCAAACTTTCGTCCACCTTTAATAAATATTTTTTTAATAAACTTTAATAAAGAAACATGGTGAGTAATAATCGAAATGGTTGCTAACGGAATGAGAAATTGCAGTTTAGGGGTTTAAAGTGTTAAGGAATGGCTTGTGATACTGTTCATAGCCAAAAATAGTGTATTTACTTCCGCATCTCTACTTTGCGGAAATTCAACTTTCGCGGGCGGTCTTGGAACGCATTCCCCGCGAAAATCGAGGGAACACTGTAAAAGCCTTCCAACCTCAACAGCTTTCTATTCTATTATTCCTCATATTTTCTTTAAAAAGGATTAGCATATTCTGTGTGGCCTTTATGCTGTTTATCCCAAATGGTGACAGGGTCAGTGTGAAGGAGGGCACAGAATTTAGGGTTAAATCATTTTGTTAATACATTATTGCCGGTTTAAACTCTGATCCAAAAACATCAATACGAAATTTTGCTGTATTAGACTAAACCATACCATTACTTAATGAAGTTGTAATATAGCCACCATCTCATTATCATGATTTTAGCAAATCGCTAATTCACCATTCATCAATGACTCTCTTGATTTATATACTTAAATTGCTGGCAACACCAGCAGAAACAGAACTTGAATAAAAACCTACAAACATTCATTTATCATAAATTGTCTAATAATCGCCCTTTAATTTATTTCCTATTTCTAACGCTCTATAATTATTTGCAGATATTAGATGCTCTGAAAATGTATTAAAATAACACCCTACGTTACAAGTAATGTATTACATTAGAACAAGTGCACATAATAGAGCATACTGTTTAGAAAACGTTACATCATGAAATGATGAATTCTAAGCCCTGTGCTGTAAGTGTCACAGTGATTAAATGCCATGAGAGCATATGCTAAAGCCAGGTTGTTGTTATGAAATAGTTGCAAACAAAGACCTGTTTTAGCAGAATGATTCCTATATTTCAGGTTCCTTTCCTCCTGGATCAAATTCAATGAAGTGTATAAAATTGCAGAATTCATGCCCTAAGGCTGCATACAAAGACCATTAAATATGTCCACCGTAAAAAAGACACATTAATTACCGATTTTAAAGGTTCAAGGGGGAAATAAATAAATTAAAGGAAGAAGTGGGGAAAGCAGCTTTATGTGAAGGGCAAGGGAAGAGGTGGATAAGGAATGGAGTATTTTTTGTAGACACTTCTTAGTAATGAAAGTCTTTACTATAGTATTTTATCACTCAGAAATGAAGAAGAGAATTCCCTGGATGTTTTGACAGGCAAGAGTGGTTAGCTGAACTGTGTAAGTGGCATTTACAGTACTTAATGTGAATATGCAAGCTACACTCAAATAATTCATTGTAATGTAAATCATGAAAAGCAAAAATGATCTTTGGTCAACGTAGATTAATGTTAGATCATCAATGAACAAAGATAACATTTTAGCTATGTGTTGTTTGTTGTTTGTTTTATTGTTTATTTTGTTTTAGAGCAGTGGTTCTCAACCTTGGGGTCGGGACCCCTTTGGGGGTCGAATGACCATTTCACAGGGGTCACCTAAGACCATGGGAAAAGACAACTTTCCAATAGTGTTAGCAACTAAAGCTTCCATTCTGGCATCTCAGAACATATTTTTACAATCCAACCAATCAGGCGTTTACAGGGGGATGTCCCTCTGACCTCTTGCCAATTAGCTTAAAGATCTGTTGGAAGAATTGGCGCTAAACCTATAGTTGGGGGTCACCACAAGATGAGAAAATGTATTAAGGGGTCGCGGAATTAGAAAGGTTGAGAACCACTGTTTTAGAGCATCTTCATGACATCATCAGCATGGATTGTATGCATGAGCAGGGGCAGGGGGTGCGCATGCGCTGGGGAATGATGTGGGCACATGTGTACTAGCATACACACACACACACACGCACACACACACGCACACACTCTTTTGGCACGCAAACCAACAAAGGTTTGCCATCACTGCCATAGGCTAATCAATCAACCAAGATGTCTTGAGCAAAGAACCGGTACTGTACTTTCTAAAACATCAAAACTGAATTGGGAAGCTGATGGAAAAATTATTTTGAGTGCTATTACTATTTGAAGAAATGTTTGTCAAACTCGTTCCAGATCACTCCGTCCGTGTAAGTAGCAGCTTTTTAAATATTAGCTCAAAATTGAGAAAAGTTCTAATAGATGTCTTCTCCTGCTTATTAAAAAGACGACCTAAAAAGAATTTGTATAGATGTTCATCCATGCTACACCAATCTATTCAATCTTGGGATTTTACATTCATTATATTAACATGCATCAACTTGGTGTCCCTCAGATATTTTACATCACTAAGTCTTGAAAAACAAAGGAGAGAAAATGATTATGTTTCTGCACTAAAATGTGTAGGCAGCAATCAGAAGCTAGAAATTGCATATACTGTGGTACCTCTACCTAAGAACGCCTCTAGTTTTGAACCTTTCTTGATACAAACTGGGTGTTCAAGATTTTTTTTGCCTCTTCTCAAGAACCATTTTCCACTTACAAACCCGAGCCTCCGAAACTGTAACCAGAAAAGGCAGGGAGAAGCCTCTCTGGGGCCTCTCTAGGAATCTCCTCGGAGGAAACAGGGCCGGAAAAGGCGGGGAGAAGCCTCTGTGTGGCCTCTCTAGGAATCTCCTGGGAGGAAACAGGGCCTCCACCCTCCATATGGTTTCCCCAATCTCACGCATTATTTGTTTTTACATTGATTCCTATGAGGAACATTGCTTCTTCTTACAAACCTTTCTACTTAAAGAACCTGGTCACTGAACAAATTAAGTTTGTAAGTAGAGGTACCACTGTATATGGTGATGGTCATGGTGATTTTTTGGCAAGGTTTTCTAAAGTGGCTTGCCACTTTCTCCTTCCTAGGTCTAAGAGAAAGTCACTGGCCCAAATTCACCCAGCTGGTTTTGTGATTAAGGCAGGCAAACAGAACTCACAATCTCCTACTTTCTAGTCTAATGCCTTAACCACTACACCAGAGTTTCCCAACCTTGGCAACTTGAAGATATCTGGACTTCAAGTCCCAGAATTCCCCAGCCAGCATTCGCTGGCTGGGGAATTCTGGGAGTTGAAGTCCAAATATCTTCAAGTTACCAAGATTGGGAAACACTGCACTACACCATCCTGGCTCTCAGAAGAATCATCTTAAACACATGTAAACTGCTGGATTGGAGTTACTACACTGGAATGAAACATTAAAAGTTAAATTAAACTTTTAATTTAAAGTTTTTTCTGCAACAAAATCCAACAGTATGGAAGCTTAATCATGCCCTTGAATCAGTAAACTGCTTTTAAGATCAGACCGCAAAAAGTCAAATTCATGTTAAATGCATACCTTGTGTCGTCCCAATCAGAATTCATTCCAGAAATGGTCCCTCTAACATCAGATGAGTATTTGTAAACCACTAGCAGGCACTGTTTACAAAGTTCAACTATTCGTTGGCAACACTGGAGTTCATCGGCAGTCACGGCTTCTGTGCATTTACTGAATATTGTGTCCCAAGAGCTCCTGTTGGCATGGAAACAGACATGACCACATGCTTTTCCGCCACAAATAATAATCTGGAATCTTTACGTGAGAAATTTAGCTACGGAGAAGGAAGTGAATTAATGTATGACCTTGTTAGTTTACAGTAAAGAGCTGGCATTATTTTACCCACAGTTGGTGGGAAATAGGAAAATACAAATTAATAATTCAGTCTTTGTATTTCAAGGGCCACACTAGTCAGAGTTTCTGTGGTAGAACTATATTTGAGGATGGGAATTGTATTCTTCATTACAAGCAACTATGCCCTTGAAATTCAGCAACCTTGTCAGGGTGGGCTCTGGAAAGAGTACAAAGTAATTCAGGAGACATAGGAGCTATTTCTGCTCTTGACTCTAGAGCAGCTCCTACCAGGATGACTACTGTCCATGAACCACCAGATGATTAGGGAACATAAGAGCTGGGCAAAAGATCAAAACAGCAAAAAAATCTGTATATCTGTTTGTTAAAAATTTCAGTTCAAACCACTACTTCCCAAAATAACATGCCTGTGATTTTGAGCAATTCTGTCTTGATTAAAAAGTCCTGCATTCAGGGGTGCGCTGCTGCCTGGACAGGGGGGGAACGCAGTGGGGTAGAAAAAATGGAGCTTCACCCCGAACACCCAATTTGCACTGAAAGATGTTGAAAGAAAATGCAGGGCATCCTGCATAAGCCACGCCCACAGTATGCTAGTAAAAATTTTGTTAGCCCTTCACTGCCCGCATCCATAATTTTTTCAATTCTTGCTGTGAGCCGCCCCGAGTCTATGGAGAGGGGTGGCATACTAACTAACTAACTAACTAACTAACTAACTAACTAACTAACTAACTAACTAACTAACTAACTAAGTAAATAAATAAATAAATAAATAAATAAATAAATAAATAAATAAATAAATAAATAAACAAATAAACAAACAAACAAATAAACAAATAAATAAATAAATAAATAATGAATATTTTTGAGAAATTCCAAATAGGTAAACAGTATTACTAAATTAACTATGAGGAAAATTCATGTATAGCAGTCGCAAAAGAGAAAGAGCCTTGGTTTTTTTTTCAAGAAAAACAATTTCCGTGTCTGTCTTTGAGTGGATATACTCTTACCCTGAATTACAGAAACAGTTCCACAGCCCTTGGCCATGGCTCCAGAGCAGGCGATTAAACACACGGTTAAAAAGTCGGTATAAATGTAAACATTCCACATCTGAAACTCTCCAGATATGCTTCAGGACAGAGCGAATACTGACTTTCACAATGTCTAAAACCTACGAAAAAGATTACGTCGACAAAATAAATAAATAAAAGTTAAGGAACAGTTTAGAAAGCACCTTGAAAATTATCTCACAGGTTTAGAATGGATGGATTAAAAATAATGCGCTTTTAGCACTTCACTTATTGCATATTACATCAAATATATTAATCAAAAACATTTCATTTATTACATTCATATGCTGTCCAAGGTGACTCTAAACAAATGTAAATTATTTATTAGGCATAATAAATAAATTAGGCAACTCCTACCACTACAACCACAACAAAAGGAAATATAAAAGGAAAGGAGGCAGCAACTTCTAGAAACTTAGTTTTTTATTTTTTTAAAAAAGTTTAATTTATCTTCCCTTTCATAAACCAGAACTATTTCCAGAGGTATAAAACAACTGTTTTTGGGAGGCATCCAATTTTACAAAATTTGACTTCGTTTACCATGATTGTCGAGATGTAGAGTTTTATGATAAAGGTTGAATTCAAAGGAAACCTATTCTTCCCATTTGCAACCCAAGCCAGCTAAACACAGTATTGATTGGCTATAAATCTTTGATGCCTTGAGATGACCTCCAGAACAGTGTTTCAGTGATCACGATAATGACAAGGAAGACGTTTTTGAATCAGTACACATCAGTGCCTCAAACTGAGAAAAACTCTGCCTGACGTGTAGAAAAAGTGGAAACAAATTAAAGCGATCTAATTTCAGGGTCTTGAGTAATAATGTTTTCTGCCACTGGTATTCCAAGCATGAGGAAATAAATGCTGAATTTGACCTGCTGGGGAAAAAAGGAAGTCCCGGACATTTCTGTGTTTCAATATTCACCTTTGATTTCCTGTAAGGCTGACACTATTTCTACATTCTATTTGTCTACCTAAAACCATACCCAAGCTAGTTAAATTCTAAGTTAATGCTCTCAAACACAAGGCATCTACAATCCTCGTTGTTTTCGAAATATCCTGCAGATGGTTTGAGGGTTAGCTCTTTCATTTGATTGCACAGGAAGCCAGTAAATTATGGCAGTACAGTACAGGCATGGCTAATACGATATCTCAAATAGAAACCGATACTATTCTTGTTTAATTCGACTAGACTTATTTATAACCGTTTCTGGCTCATAGTGAGACATTACTGTTATCCCTTTTTCTTTTAAAAAATAGACCTACAATTGTTCTTATGGAAGCTTTAATTTGTCTTCTGTTTATGTACTGTATTTTTATGTATTTGAAGAAAATAGGTCATTTTATTGCCCTCCTGGATCCAGCCAGAGTTAGCCTACTTGAAGTATTTCTTCTTTTTGATGGATACGTACTGTATTTTACCACACAGTAATGTAATATCTGAAGGGCTGATTTCTATAATTAAATGACATATGACAGGCCCATTAAAGGGCCATATGGCCACTTAGATGCAGACCTCACTGCTGGAGATATATACAGATCCTTGTAAGAGAAATCAAAACTGGCCACATGAAACCAAGTCCTTCTACTTTAAGACAGTAATGACCTTATTTGAATTCCTTTCAGCATTGACTAGATGTCATAGAGCCACATCTTGCCGCAATTAACTTATCAATTCCAATTTTCTGTAAATAAATGTTAGAGATTCATAGACTGTATACTGGACCAACGTGTTCCACTCAGCATTGAATGTGGAACTGTAAATATAAGAGCATTGCAGAAACTATTTTGTGGCTTGAAGATTAATTGGCTATCAATTAAAATAAAAGCTGGATTTAAAGAAATTTTATTTAAGGATACCTGGACTAGAAACTACATAAAGCAATACAGACAGAAGGATGGGCATGCCACAGTGTACAAATGCCTGAAAACCACATGTAATTTTATATACAAGGCAGTAAAACTGAATTTAGACTTAGACTTACAGGGACAAAAAAAACAATGTTCTATTTGCAGAGATGTTTTGTGTTGTCTATAGCAGTGTTTTTCAACCAGTGTGCCGCGGCACACTAGTGTGCCGCGAGACATGGTCAAGTGTGCCGTGAAGCTCAGAGAGAGAAAGAAAGCAAGAGAGAAAGAAAGCAAGAGAGAGAGAGAGAAAGAAAGCAAGGGAGAGAAAGAGCGAGAGAGAGAAAGAGAACAAGAGAGAGAGAGAAAGCAAGAGAGAGAGAAAGAGAACAAGAGAAAGAAAGCAAGAGAGAGAAAGAGAACAAGAGAGAGAGAGAAAGCAATAGAGAGAGAAAGAGAGGAAGTGAAGGATAGAGAGAAAAAGACATAGAGGGAAGTAGGGAGGGAGAGAGAAAGAGAGCAAAAAGAGAGGAAGGAAGAGAAAGAAAGAGGGATGGAGAGAGAAAGAGGGAGGGAGGGAGAAATAGAGCGAAAGGGAGGAAGAGAGAGAATTTTTTTGTCCTAACTTTTTTTAGCCCCCACCCTCCCCCCATTCAATGTGCCCCAGGGTTTCATAAATGTAAAAAATGTGCCGCGGCTCAAAAAAGGTTGAAAATCACTGGTCTATAGTGACTGCATGGTTTTGCAAACATGTTTTGTATTGTATAATAACTGCAAAACCTCAAATACCTCTTCCACTAATCTATCGATAGCTTGTTCCAAAAATATACCTTTCTTTCAACTTGGTCATAAATTGCCAAGTCAAGATAATGTAATCATAACAATTATGATCATAAATCTAACACAATGGAAGCAGGTTCAGAAACAAGTTTCTATAGCAACCTCCACACATGATAGGGCTACCAAAACCCCTTCTATCTTATCCACCAATCTTTTGTACAGCAGAGCAAGCCTGGCCACAGTACAACTTTTCCATTAACTTAATTCTTAAAATGGAAATGTACCAAAGTATTAGTTTGTACTTATGATTTGTCATAATTGTGGCATATTGTCTTTAACCAATATCTTGCAAATTGTGTGTGTGTGTCACATGTTTTTGCTGAATTTTAAAATTAAGGGAGGGAAATTTTCAAATTTAGCAGAAACATGTGACACATATAGAATATAGTTTTACGGCTATGAATAAATTAACTGCCTTGGAAATGGCCCTGGGTTGGGCCGAGAGGCAAAAAAGGAGCTGTGATGTTCCTTCAATACACCAGGGTGATTCGACACAAAATATATATATACATATATACATATACACATACATACACACATACACACATATACATACGTACGTACGTACATACATACATACATACATACATACATACATACATACATACATCTAATATATCGATATATATATATTGGTGGTATATATATATATATATATATATATGTCACATGTTTAAGCTGAATTTGAAAATTAAGGGAGACTAGGATAGATCTATTTCGGCCTTATTTTGGCCTCATCAGCTAGCCATACCCACTGGGACTTGAACCTGCAACCTTTGCCTTGTAAGGCAGAGAATTATCCTCTAGGCTACAGTATCCAATCCCTTCAGCTCTGTACCAGGGAAGGGTTACATTTTGTGTCGAATCACCCTGGTATATTGAAGGAACATCACAGCTCCTTTTTTGCCTCTCGGCCCAACCCAGGGCCATTTCCAAGGCAGTTAATTTTATTGAAAGCCGACAATTCTATCTGTATGTGTCACATGTTTAAGCTGAATTTGAAAATTAAGGGAGACTAGTATATATATATATATATATATATATATATATATATATATATATATATATATATATATACACACACATACATACATACATACACACACACACACACACACACACACACATACCACCAACTTACTATTTGATTCTCTTCCTCTTTTTAAGCATTTGGCCTTGCTCCTATAAAAAGCATTGTTTTTTCCTGTAGAGTCACAGTGTGTACTCACACATTAAAACTTATCTTTTATTTTATGTACACTGAGAACATATGCACCAAGACAAATTCCTTGTGCATCCAATCACATTTGGCCAATAAAAATTCTATTCTATTCTATTCTATTCTATAACTCCAATGTTAGTGTCAAAGTTAATCTTAAAAACAAGATTTGGTTTCAATATAGGGAAGCCTACATAAGTTTGCTTGCCAAATTTCTGCTTGCCAAAAGAAATTAAGTTAATAGCACTTCAGATAACGTTCATTCTCCCCATATCAGGCATATTTTCTCCAAAAGAACACACTTTCTAATATGTCATCCTGACCTAACCAGTGTATCTGAAATAACATGTAAATCAGTAGAAGAAAGCTGGTGAAATACTGATTTTTTTTTTTTAATGGGGTCTCCTTTAACCATCTACAAGAAAATAAAAGTTGGGATGGTTTCAAGCATGGGACTTTTAAGCACAATTATAGAAACAACAAGTTAAAAAAGAAACGAAACAGCACAAATATATCCATATAGGGACAAATGTCATTTGAAACAAGAATCAATTCCACAGGACTGACAACTGCACCAAAATATTATCTGTGCCAACTGATTAGAGTGTAATTGTGTACCAACTGCTTCAGAGTGCGTAAAACATTGTGGAAGTGCATTTTATCCTTAATGTCATGTCTTGATATGCTTGCTTTTGAGAAACATGATAGTGCAATTACATTACATAGACCTACATTGTGATGTAAAAACTTTGGATTTAGATTAAATCAATTATCAAAGTGAGGGATTTCATTACTAAATTATTTAATTTGTTGCTTGTAACAAGTAACTTGTTGCTTGTATCCTAAGATTTTTATTAATATTGATTGTTTCTTCATTGCTTATTTGACCCCTATGACAATCATTGTTGTACCACATGATTCTTGACAAATGTATCTTTTCCTTTTATGTACACTGAGAGTATATGCACCAAGACAAATTCCTTATGTGTCCAATCACACTTGGCCAATAAAGAATTCTATTCTATTCTATTTATATGGTTTGAACAAAGTGTGTTTTTCCTATTAGGGCTGCTCTTATTTTAATATGCAATTTATTAGCACCACAAATAATGCACCACAGTATTAAAATTACTGTCAAACCCAAAGAGAAACAGAAAACAGACATTTCTCTGTATGGCATGCTCCACCATTTTACTATTTTAAAACTATAATTTGCTTGCTCTGCCTAGGTGGCAATAGTTACTCTGGAATGTGTCACCTGCTCAGATCAAATGGAGAAACAGCACTATGTCTGTCCATCTGTCTGTCTGTCTCTTTGTCTGCCTGTCTCCCTGATACTCATTCTTATTATTTATTTATTAGATTTGTATGCCGCCCCTCTCCGAAGACTCGGGGCGGCTCACAACAGCAATAAAAAACAATATAACAGTGGAACAAATATAATATTAAAAACATATAAAACCCTATCATTACTTAAAAACTAAACAGCAACATTCATACCAAACATAAAACAAAGTATTAAAAAAAGCCTGGGAGAAAAGTGTCTCAACTCCCCCATGCCTGGCGGTATAAGTGAGTCTTAAGTAGTTTACGAAAGACAGGAAGGGTGGGGGCAGTTCTAATCTCCGGGGGGAGTTGGCTCCAGAGGGCCGGGGCCGCCACAGAGAAAGCTCTTCCCCTGGGGCCCGCCAAACGACATTGTTTAGTCGATGGGACCCGGAGAAGGCCAACTCTGTGGGACCTTATCGGTCGCTGGGATTCGTGCAGTAGCACGCGTTTCCGGAGGTACTCTGGTCCAATGCCATGTAGGGCTTTAAAGGTCATGACCAACACTTTGAATTGTGACCGGAAACTGATCGGCAGCCAATGCAAGCCACGGAGTGTTGAAGAAACGTGGGCGAATCTTGGAAGCCCCACGATGGCTCTCGCGGCTGCGTTCTGCACGATCTGAAGTTTCCAAACACTTTTCAAAGGTAGCCCCATGTGAATATGAAGGACTTCTGAATTTAAAGGTGCAGTATTAGCAGAACCTAATGAAGCAAATGACTAATATAATAATAATAGTTCACATGGCTAACCTAGAGTGAAAACAAGAAGTTGCTTCTTACCTTTCGCTGTTTTACAGAGTCCAATTTTATTAACCAATAGGATGCCACTTTTGATTTATGATATTTCCAGTTATCCATTATCTATATGAAAGAGAAAAGAATTAAAGTTAGAAAGCATAAAGAGGTAGTTTCTAATTAATTAACTCTGCATGCTATTCATCATTCTTTCACTCAGTCAATTCTTCTAGTGTCACATGTCAAATGCAACTGAATCGTTTCTCGCCTAGTCAGCTCTTGTGAGAACAAACATTACCCACTATACATTATAATTATTACTGCACAAATGTGAGGACTGCCTGCAAATTAACCATGAAGCAATAATATCCATGAGGAGGTCAAATTGGTCAATCTCATAAAATCACATGCCCTGTGATGGAAAGCCCACTCATTTTGTATGTTCATTATAATGTTACACACACATCTCAAAGAGGTGATATTTGCAGCTGGAGATACCTAATGTGATCAAGGTATCTTACCTGCCAGGTAAGTATATATGTAAGTAGAACATTACCTTCCTGGATCAGGTCAAGGGCTCACTTAGCACTGTTCACACAACGGCCAATCACATGCATTCAAGAAACTCACAAACATATTCAGGAAAGCAATCTTCTTCTTTTATTATTGCCCTTTAGCAGATGACATTTAAGATTTGCTATCTATGATTCAGGCTATAGCCACCAATATTAATAGCTGGATTCTCCATGAAGGTACCTAGTATCCATTAAATACCATTTAAACTTAAAACTACTTCTATATCTGATAGCCATTTTGCCTAGATTATGTAAAAAATTTAAAAAATCATTTCTCTTTTATTGTTTATTTATTTATTTATTTATTCATTCATTCATTCATTCATTCAACTTCTATGCTGCCCAATCCCGAAGGACAAATACAAAATACAAATACAAAAAGATACAGAACAATAAGAAGAAGTCGAAGATAATATCTAAAACTAAAACCCCGTAATAAAAAACCCATTTGTTAAAAAAGACAGTCATAATCACATGCATACACACCATTCTTACAGTTTGGCCATGAAAGACTGAAGATGCCCACTTCTCTTCTAAACATTGCTCTAAACTGCATATTTTTTTTATTTAGGAATTAGCAATTCAAAAAGATTCCTATTGCTGATGAATCTGCTAATGATCAACTTAAAATTTCTTAAGTGTTCCTAAGTGTGCATTTTGTATTTGCTTTATTTTACAGTTATCATTTTTGTAAACAATATAGGAATGCAAGATTTTGGAAATATAGCATGATGTTAAAGCATTTATTTGCATTTATTTGACCATAGCCGCCCCGAATCTTTGGAGAGGGGCGGCATACAAATCTAATTAATAATAATAATAATAATAATAATAATAATAATAATAATAATAATAATATGCTTTTAAAATACTGTACTATGCTATATAGGTAGTTCTGCTGAGTACTATTTCAGTTGTGCCACTAGATGGCACAAATATTTTTAATTATTTAATTATTTTAAAAGGAATATGCAGAAAGACTAGTATATTGATATTTACATGTGAAAATAAAAGAAGTTTCATATTTTCCTCCCTCCACCAAGGATGGAAACTTCCAACAATTTAAATTATATTCAGATGCCTTTATCACACACACACACACACACACACACACACACATACATATGCACACAAAGCAATAGTGCAACAATATTCTTGTAATAAACTAACTGGGATTAGGATCTAATCTTTCCAAAAGTTATTATTAATTGAAAAGCAGTCCCATATATTAGTTATGGAACATGCATAAAGGATTCTGTGTCATCTTAAAAATAATAAGCTGATTGTGTCTAGTGTTGGGTGAACTTCAGGAAGTTTGGGTTCGGCGAACTCACCCGAACCTGAACAGCAGCAAAACTTAAAACTTTTTTTTCAAAAGTTTGGGTAAAGTTCGGGTTCGGTGTGAAGTTCGGGCAAAGTTCGCGTTCGGCGTTTGGCCAAACACCGCCAAACACCGCTGCCCAGGAGGAGTGGGGAATCCCATCGTGGGATTGGTGGGAAATCTACCAATTTTGCAGCACCGCAAGCAAAACGAGGTGGGAAATTCCACAATGGGATTCCCAACTCTCCTCCCGGGCGGCGGCATTTCGCGGTGTTTGGCCAAACACCGAACCCGAACCCGAACTTTACCCAAACTTTTAAAAAAGTTCGGGTTTGGGATCGGCATGCTGAACTTTTCAAAGTTCAGCACTAACCCGAACTTTGCAAGTTCAGTTTGCCCAACACTAATTGTGGCATATGTTTTTGAACTATAAATCTTCTTTAAGAAAGACATGCAATAACTGAGACGATCAATAGTTGTAGTCCATTATTTTTTGAAAACTTTTTAATACCTGACTTTCTAATTTATATTGCAGCTTCCCCAATTAGTAAGCTGTTACTTTGAAAAAATTATATAGCTGAGACAAACAAGCCAGGTTTATATGGTTTATACTATATATTGACAGTAATTTGCCCCAGAGAAAATAATATTTACCAATGCCAGATCCCAAATATTTCATGACTTTAGACAGGGGTCCTGAAACCTGGCAACTATCTATATAGTCTGGAGGACAGAAGGAAAAGGGGGGACATGATCGAAACATTTAAATATGTTAAAGGGTTAAATAACGTCCAGGAGGGAAGTGTTTTTAATAGGAAAGTGAACACAAGAACAAGGGGACACAATCTGAAGTTAGTTGGGGGAAAGATCAAAAGCAACGTGAGAAAATATTATTTTACTGAAAGAGTAGTAGATCCTTGGAACAAACTTCCAGCAGACGTGGTAGATAAATCCACAGTAACTGAATTTAAACATGCCTGGGATAAACATATATCCATCCTAAGATAAAATACAGAAAATAGTATAAGGGCAGACTAGATGGACCATGAGGTCTTTTTCTGCCGTCAGACTTCTATGTTTCTATGTTTAAGACTTGTGGACTTCAACTCCCAGAATTCTCCAGCTAGCATAGCCCTCTGCTTTAGAAAAACTCAAGTTAAGTATAAAAGTCATCCGTATTCCATCTATGCCAGGCATGTCCAACCCACAGCCCTGGACAGCTATATGGTCTAAAACAATTCTTCGGCATTCAATGCGGTACATGCATGGGCATCCGTGATCTACAATTTACAGATTGGAATACATATAGTCCTCGACTTACAACAGTTCATTTAGCGACCATTCAAAGTTACAATAGCATTGAAAAAGTGACTTATGACCATTTTTCATGCCTACCACTGTTGCAGCATCTCCATGGCCAGGCGATGCCTGGCAACTGACTCACATTTATGACCGCTGCAGTGTCCTGGCATCCCGTGATCACCTTTTGTGACATTCTGACCAGCAAAATCAATGGGGAGGCCAGATTTACTTAACAATCATGTTACTAATTTTAAACTGTGACAGGAAAGGTTGCAAAAACTCACTTAACGAATGTCTCACTTAGGAAACTGAAATTTTGGGCTCATTTAGGGTTGTAAGTCAAAGACTATCTGTACTTGCACTGGACTGATTTCAGAAAAACAAGCCTTCGAAATCATGGCGACCAAAACTGAATACAAAACTGAATTTGGTTTCATCACAGAGAGGTAAGCAAAACTATGCAAACTTGGTGCTGAAGACAGGATCCTAGGATTAGATTAGATTTATTGGATTTATATGCCGCCCCTCTCCGCAGACTCGGGGCGGCTCACAATGGCAAAAACAGTACATAGTGACAAATCTAATATTTACCAATCTAATTACAGTTTTCGGTTAAAAAATTCATAAAAGCAACCCCAATATATATAAAAAACAAGCACACAAATCCATCAAACACCAAAACAACATGGGCAGGGAGAGATGTTTCAATTCCCCCATGCCTGACGGCAGAGGTGGGTTTTAAGGAGTTTACGAAAGGCAAGGAGGGTGGGGGCAATCCTAATCTCAGGGGGGGAGCTGGTTCCAGAGGGTTGGAGCCACCACAGAGAAGGCTCTTCCCCTGGGTCCCGCCAGACAACATTGTTTAGTCGACGGGACCCAGAAAAGGCCAACTCTGTGGGACCTAACCGGTCGCTGGGAGCTTTTTCTGTCCCTAAACAGCTTCTGTTCCAGTTCTTCATTTCAAGAACTACCATTTATCTTGATAAGTGAGTGCCAGAGACGTTATTTTTTATTCCGACACTTGCCCCGCTCCCCAAAACACACACACACTTTTTAGCGTGTCAAGCTTTTAGATGGTTATGCCTGCAGGCAGAAAGCACCTGGTTTACTGATTACATATAAATCTTTTTGGCAGTTGAGTGGGATAAAAAGGCTGTTATCAAATTAATCAAGACCTCCGATTTCTCCGAGGAAATTTTCGGTGAGAATATTTTGCCTATCACTTTCCCATCCTGTTTATTGCTCACTTATCACTGCAAAACATGGTGTAGCAGCCACTACTGCTAGGCATGTTTCAGCAACACACACACCCACCTCACCTGCCACTAAAGTTTGCCTTGGTGACAACGTTGTTCTGCGCTACTTACGTTTTCAATGATTAGATCTGCTTCTTCGTTTGTTTTCCCTGGGTATCGTATCTTCATGTCATTGAAAATGGCTAAAGTTTCCTTTGTGAATAATTCTTCCTGTTCCCTTGTTCCCGGCTGCATTTCACCCTGCCAAGTCAGAACCAAAGGGTATGAGGTAGCTGAAAAAAATCTGTTTCAATGCCAATGGCTGCAAAACCATTCAATCATAGTTCCCCTCTAAGTTGAGCAGTGAGCAATCGCTCACTTAAAAATCATCATCAACTCAGAGTTTTCCAAACCTGCCCAGAAGCCAAGAGGGAAAGAGTGAGAGGGAAGGAAAGAGAGAGGAAGAGAGAGAAACAGGTAGAAAAAAGAGAGGAAGGACAAGAGAAAGAAAAAGAATGGGAGTAAGGAAGAGAGAAAGAAAATCAAAATCTAGTTTGAAACTAGCTCAACTATTTAAGTGGCATTTTGATATTGATAGAGTTGCCCTATTATGAGCTCACTGTTATAGACACACAGTACAGTATTTTATTTTGAAATTCTCTGAGGCAAAACAGGGTGGGTTTTTTATTTGTTTGTTTGTTTGTTTGTTTGTTTATTATTTCTGTGCCGCCCAGTCCCAAAGGGACTGCCGCTCAGACACTATACTTTTCCGCCCCCCCCACCCCCAAAAAAATTAGAGGGAACACTGCATTCAATGTTTAAATTATCAGTTCTTTCCATGTGAGATTGAATTAACAGGTAGCTCTTTAATATATCTAGACCAGGGATGTCAAACTCAAGACCCGTGGGCCAGATGTGGCCAGTGGGCTGCTTAGATCTGGCTCGCGGGGCCAATCTGGAAACAGCGAAGGATCGATCCACGGTGCCTCTGCCAGAGAAAACGTGTTCTCCATTTTCAGCTGGGACAGCCTCCTGCAACACAGTGCCAGCGAAAATGGAGCTCATCACTGGTTTCAAGCATTTATTTGGGGTGCTCATACGATTCATGCCCTCAGCAGGATCTGAACTATAAGACTACCATGTTTCCTTCTAAACTTATGAGTCTAGAAAGCTAATACAGTAATACATCGTCTTATGAACCTAATTGGTTCCAGGGGGAGGTTTGTAAGACGAAAAGTTCGTAAGATGAAACATTGTTTCCCATAGGAAACAATGTAAAATCAATTAATCTGTGCAATGAAAAAAACCCCACAAAAAAACACCACCACCCCGGCTGTCACCTTTTGAAACAGCCGGGGGGCTTCTCGGAGGCCTCCCGAACGCCGAACCCGGAAGTTCGGGTTTGGCGTTCGGGTTCAGGAGGACGCTGAGAAGCCCCCCGGCTGTTTTAAAAGACGACAGCCGGGCGGTGGGGCTTCTCAGCGGCCTCCCGGACCCGAACTTTTGCCAAACTTCCGGGTTCGGGGTTTGGGAGGCCGCTGAGAACCCCCGCCGCCCGGCTGTCACCTTTTAAAACAGCTGGAGGGCTTCTCGGAGGCCTCCCAAGCGCCAAACCCGGAAGTTCAGGTTTGGCGTTCGGGTTCAGGAGGACGCTGAGAAGCCCCCTGGCTGTTTTAAAAGACGACAGCCGGGCGGCGGGGCTTCTCAGTGGCCTCCCAAACCCGAACTTTTGCCGAACTTCCGGGTGCGGGATTCGGGAGGCCGCTGAGAAGCCCCGCCGCCCGGCTGTCACCTTTTAAAACAGCCGGGGGGCTTCTTGGAGGCCTCCCGAACACTGAACCCGGAAGTTCGGGTTTGGCGTTCGGGTTCAGGAGGATGCTGAGAAGCCCCCCCGGCTGTTTCAAAAAGCGACAGCCGGGCGGCGGGGCTTCTCGGCGGTGGCGGGTTCGTAAGAAGAAAAAAGTTCGTAAGAAGAGGCAAAAAATTTCTGAACCCCAGGTTCGTATCTCGGGTTGTTCGTAAGAGGAGGGGTTCATATCATGAGGTACCACTGTATATTTCTATTTCAGATACATCTTCCACAAATAGGTAGTCTCTACGCCATTTTACAAGTGGACCTAATTTAGAAGTTCTAATGAAGTTTCTTTTAGATGGATTTCTCAAATCTGTTTCTCAAACGTGAACATCAGATGATTATTATTTTTAAAAAACATCTCTGTGGGAAAGTTTCTAGGAATCCATGTTATTAGAGTAACAGAATAACAGAGTTGGAAGGGACCTTGGAGGTCTTCTAGCCCAACCCCTTGCTCAAGGACGAGACATTTAACATTCAGGACAAATTGCTGTCCAGTCTCTACTTAAAAACCTTCAGGGATGGAGCATGAATTATTACCATGAACAGCAAGAATTCTTTTTAAAATATAAAAAGTGAAAGAGAAAATAAAGGAAAAGCTAAGCCAAATAATCCTTACTCATTCCATACAATAAATACACCAATTCCCACCCTCCAGGAGTTTCTGCAAAAACTTTCCTCTAGGTTTTCTTTTCTCCTAATGATTCCAAATCTTCTGATTTTCTGAATGTGCAGTTCCTATAAAACCTTTTCATTTGCCAACCTGAAGCAAAAACTCATTTAGAACAAGGTTATTGTGCAGAATAACACCTTTATTTCCCCTGGCCACAAGTGGAACTAGTTGAATTTCTCAATGTAATTTTTTTTTTTTTTTTTTTTAAAGAGAGAATGGTTTGGATAGCAAAATGGATGGTAAAATATTAATCTTGTTGCTCTTCCTCTCCCCCAACTCCCGAACACTTCATTAAATATTTGTTATTACAAAACAGACATGCTTTGCTAACTTACCCCAGATGAATGTACAGAACCTTGGTTGGCAGTGTGAGACATTTTGATAGTAGATGAGCCTCTGTTTAAAGAGTGTGACCTGCTTGCAAGCGATGACCGAGAGAGATGCATTGTTGGTTTGGCTGTGAAAGGGCGTTTGTCAGCTTGCATTTGCATAGCCAAAGCTGAAATGGATCGAGGGCAGCTTACAGAACGCCGGATAGGACTAGTCGAAGAGGTGGCAGACACATAAGACGGGACTTTTTTAAGAGGTGGCTTCCAGTTCATTCTGCCTGGAAATGAATAGAAAAAAGACTCAACTCCTCTCCCAAATCACAATTATAGATTAAAAAAAACCCCAACAACAACTCCTCGATCCACAGCTGACATTGGAACATCATCTTTCGGCTGTGGCGAGGAGGGCGTTTGCCCAGGTTCGCCTGGTGCACCAGATGCGGCCCTATTTGGACAGGGAGTCATTGCTCACAGTCACTCATGCCTTTATCACCTCGAGGTTCGATTACTGCAACGCTCTCTACATGGGGCTACCTTTGAAAAGTGTTCGGAAACTCCAGATCGTGCAGAACGCGGCCGCGAGAGCCATCGTGGGACTTCCCAGATTCACCCACGTTTCTACAACACTCCGTGGCCTGCATTGGCTGCCGATCAGTTTCCGGTCACAATTCAAAGTGTTGGTCATGAGCTTTAAAGCCCTACATGGCATTGGACCAGAGTACCTCCGGAACCGCCTGCTACCGCACGAATCCCAGCGGCCGATAAGGTCCCACAGAGTTGGCCTTCTCCGGGTCCCGTTGACTAAACAATGTCGTCTGGCGGGCCCCAGGGGAAGAGCCTTCTCTGTGGTGGCCCCGGCCCTCTGGAATCAACTCCCCCCGGAGATTAGAACTGCTCCCACCCTCCTTGTCTTCCATAAAATACTTAAGACCCACCTATACCGCCAGGCATGGGGGATTTGAGACACCTTTCCCCCAGGCTTATTATGATTTATGTTTGGTATGTATGTGCTGTTTGGTTTTTAATTATGATAGGGTTTTTAGGGTTTTTTTAATATTAGATTTGTGCCAGTATAATATTGTTTTTATCGTTGTTGTGAGCCGCCCCGAGTCTTCGGAGAGGGGCGGCATACAAACCTAATAAATTATTATTAATTATTATTATTAAATCCCTCCAAACCTGCATGCATCTGCTCGGGATATACAGTGATCCCCCGGGTATCGCGATCCCGATCATTGCGAACGGCTATATGGCGATTTTTCAACCCGGAAGTCAAAACACCATCTGCGCATGCGCGCCCTTTTTTCTATGGCCACGCATGCGTAGATGGCGCCAGGCAGATCAGCTGCTGGGCGGCTTCCCTGGGTCTTCCCCCTCTTGCTGGCGGGAGGGCGAGCAGCGGGCATCAGCGAGGAGTTTCCCCACCGCCCACGCAAACTCCTCGCTGCTGCCGCGCCCGCCGCTTGTCTTGTCCGCCCGCGCGCCGCGCGCCCGCCCTTCGCCCGCCCACGCCGTTCGCTCGCGCCGCTTCCCAGCTGAGTCCTGAAGCCAGAAGGCAAAGGCGAACTTCCGTGTTTGGCTTCGGGACTCAGCTGGGAAGCGGCGCTGGGGTTTCCCCACCGCCCACGCAAACTCCTCTCTGCCGCTCGCCCGCCCTTCGCCCGCCCACGCCCTTCGCTCGCGCAGCTTTCCAGCTGAGTCCTGAAGCGAACTTCCGCGTTTGGCTTCAGGACTCAGCTGGGAAGCGGCGCGAGCGAACGGCGTGGGCGGGCGAAGGGCGGGCGAGCGGCAGCGAGGAGTTTGCGTGGGCGGTGGGGAGACCCCAGCGCCGCTTCCCAGCTGAGTCCCGAAGCCAAACGCGGAAATTCGCCTTTGCCTTCTGGCTTCAGGACTCAGCTGGGAAGCGGCGCGAGCGAACAGCGTGGGCGGGCGAAGGGCGGGCGAGCGGCGGGCAAGCGGGCAGGCAGGCGGCAGACAAGAGGCGGGCGGACAAGACAAGCGGCGGGCGCGGCAGCAGCGAGGAGTTTGCGTGGGCGGCGGGGAAACCCCAATCTTCGGCTCCTCGCTGCTGCGGCGGAAGTAAAAACACCATCTGCGCATGCGCAGATGGTGTTTTTACTTCCGCACCGCTACTTCGCGAAAAACCGATCATTGCGAGGGGTCCTGGAACGGAACCCTCGCAATAATCGGGGGACCACGGGGGACCACTGTATTCTGAATTTTGTGTGGATTTTTTTGACTTTTCAAATCCAATGTTGAAAGTGACCTCTAAATATCTTTCCTCGTATACTCTGTCTCGTATTTTCCAATCTGGATTCTTACAATGCATGTTTGCAAAACTGATAGGGCAGGGGCGCCAAATTCAATTTCATTTTTTTTAAAAGTACGTTGATAAAAAAATTAATCAATTCCACTCATATAACTTACTGGATCGCTCTATTAATTTCCTATCTTCAAGATCAAATGTGACGTTTTTCTCTTTCTTCCCATTGTCATCTTCTTTCTCAGCATCTTCTTCCCAATCAGACACGTCACTGCTGCTTTCGTGACTACTGCCACTGCTATCGTTCTTGTTCTTTTTCATGAATTGTGCACTTTCCGGCATTGAATACAGAGGCTGCAAGAGAAAAGCAGGAAAATGTAATAAGCCTCTGCTCAACCTTCATTGTTATCCATTCAACCTGATTTAGAATCTACAAGGAATTTTAAGATAAAAAATATAAGAGCTTAGATCACTTCTACTGAATGCAGTAAGATTTGCCTTGTAGAGTCAAATCTTTATATATACCTTTTTTTTTTGTCCAATACATAATATACATTGAAGAGAAAAATATGTAATAATATAAGTAAAGAAAAGAATAGAAGAAAAGATATAAAAGTATAGGTGAACATATTTGAAAGGAAGAAAAGATAAATGAGATAAGGAGAAACAATTGGACAGGGGATGGAAGGCACACTGGTGCACTTATGCACGCTCCTTACTGACCTCTAAGGAACCTGGAGAGGTCAATCATGGATAGTCTAAGGGAAAAATGTTTGGGGTTAGGGGTAATGAGTTCCACGCTTCGACAACTCGGTTGCTGAAGTCATATTTTTTACAGTCAAGTTTGGAGCGGTTAATATTAAGTTTGAATCTGTTGCGTGCTCTTGTGTTGTTGCAATTGAAGCTGAAATAGTCATTGACAGGTAGAACGTTGCAGCATATGATCTTGTGGGCAATACTTCGATCGTGTTTTAGGCGACGTAGTTCTAAGCTTTCTAGACCTAAGACTGATAGTCTGCTTTTGTAGGGTATTCTGTTTCGAGTGGAGGAGTGAAGGGCTCTTCTGATGAAGTATCTTTGGACATTTTCAAGGGTGTTGATGTCCAAGATGTGGTATGGGTTCCAGACATATGAACTGTATTCAAGGATGGGTCTGGCAAAAGTTTTGTAGGCTCTGGTGAGTAGCGTGAGATTGCCAGAGCAGAAGCTGCGCAGGATCAAATATTATATATAAATATTATCATGTGTCAATCTGAGCTTAGCTTTTACAACATTCCAGGATACAATGCATTTGTTAAGTAAAAGACAGTTACAATCTTTTACATCCACAGGGAGGGAGGGAGGGAGGGAGGGAGGGAGGGAGGGAGGGAGGAAGGAAGGAAGGAAGGAAGGAAGGAAGGAAGGAAGGAAGGAAGGAAGGAAGGAAGGAAGGAAGGAAGGAAGGTTGATTTGTTTGCAGTCAGTGCACTTTTGGCATGTCTTTCATTACATTAAAAAGAAATTAACATTTTGTTATTTATTGTCCAAGTTTAATGCAACCTCAGACAACAGTTCTGACATGCCTTCTTGCCTGTCTCTGTATACAGTCCTGTTGCTTTCTCAAGTTTTACAGTCCCCAACTTTAGCTTCACTGTATTATAATATAAACAGTGTTAATATAATTGCACTGTAGTACTGACACAATACCGTGTTTCCCCGAAAATAAGACACTGTCTTATATTAATTTTTTCTCCAAAAGTTGTGCTACGTCTTATTTTCGGGGGGTGCCTTATATTTCTCAAATAAGACAAATTCACAGGCAGAAAAGCTGATACCCCCAAAGAAAGTGTACCGTACGGTACACTGATTACAGTACGGTACCTGTCAGTATGGCACCCACACACACAAACGACGGCACTTATATGGTACAACAGTATACTCCCGCTATTGCAGCTTCCGGCCACCAGAGGAACTACAGTCTACGCACTGTAGTGGAGATTGCAATGGCGGTGAGACAGCAGCAGACTGTGTCTGCTGTACTGGACGGTACAAAGCAATGGAAAGGGCCAGCAGGGGATGCCACATTATTAAGGTACTGCTATGAACAGCTTTGAATGGTACTGTATGTTTTTCCACCGTCTTGATTACGCCTTATTTTCGGGGGGTGCCTTATATTAGCAAATTCTGCAAAACCTCTGACATGCCTTACTTTTGGGGTACATCTTATTTTTGGAGAAACAGGGTAGTCATTTCCTTTTGATGAAGATGGAATTCTAAATTTTGTGGAAGGACAGTGTTCTATCTTCTTATGATAAGTTCTGGTCTGCTATGCAAAGTTGGTTCTTAATCTGTAGCTCCTCCTAGAGCAGGGGTAGGCAAAGTTGGCTCTTCTATGACATGTGGACTTCAACTCCCAGAATTCCCGAGCTAGCATGATTGGTTCAGGAATTCTGGGAGTTGAAGTCCACAAGTCGTAGAAGAGCCAACTTTGCCTACTCCTGTCCTAGGGCATGGGTTTCCAAACTTATCAACTCTAAGCCTGGCAGTTCAACTCCCAGAATTCCCCAGACAGCAAAGCTGGGGAATTCTGGAAATTGAAAACCCACTAGCTTAAAGTTGCTAAGGTTGGAGACCCCTGTCATAGAGTCAAACTCCAGTTGGAAGAGCAACGGTGGCTGTGCCTGGGACAGCTTTGTGTACTTTTCATGGCATTTTCTGTTTTCTGGGGACTGCTCCTGGCATCTTTGTAGATTATCTCCCTTTCAGCAGTCTATTTCCATGCTACCTAACTGGTTGATCAGACTTAGGTGGATATGTTGTCCCATCTGCTCAAATTTGTTTTACCAAGCTCTTTGATTGATTGATTGATTGATTGATTGATTGATTGATTGATTGATTGATTGATTGAGTTGGAAGGGACCATGTGGGTCATCAAGTCCAATCCCTTGCCTAAGCAGGAATCCTATAGCATCCTAGCCAAATGGCAGTCCAATTTCCTCTTAAAAATGTTCAGAGTATTGGAGTTCACAATGTCTGCTGGTAGGTTGTTCCACTGGTTGATCGTTCTGACCATCAGGAAGTTCTTCCTTATTTCCAGGTTGAATCTCTCCTTGGTCAGCTTCCAGCCATTGTTCCTCGTCCGGCCCTCCGATGCCCTGGAGAATAAAGTGATCCCCTCCTCTCTGTGGCAACCCCTCCTATACCTGTAGAGTGCTATCATGTCCGCTCTGGCCCTCCTTTTCTCTAGGCTATCCATGCTCAGTTCCCGCAGTCTCTCTTCGTAAGTCTTGGTTTCTAGACCCCTGATCATTTTCGTTGCTCTTTTCTGCACCTTCTCCAGAGTTTCAATGTCTTTTTTGAAGTGGGGTGACCAGAACCTCTCTGCTCCAGTTTCAAGTTCTGGAGAACCTTTGCTGTTAGGTTTAAGAAACCCTCCTTTGCCAATTCTTAATCTTTCTTTCTTGCCGAGAGAAAAAAAATATGCCTCCAGACAGCATGGGATATGCAAAAACCCACTCCTCTTTCTGGCTGTTCCACTGAATAAATTTGATCAGAGGATTTTCAGTTTGGCCTTTGGACACTCAGCATCTGTAATCGTGATACTTGACCATGTCTGAGTCCTTGATGAGTGAATTATGTATAATGGAGATCATGCCTCCAGTATCTTTCTAAGATATTAGTGGATGTCTAACTATTATCACTTTTACTCAACTCATGGGTGTAATGAAATCCCCACAGAGAATTTAAGGAGGCTTTTTCTGAGAGGTTTCTTTAGCCTGTAGCTCCAAGATTCGGTTTGGTTTTCTTGAACCGTCACTTAGGAACAATTTCTTGTGAGGTGATCTGAATTTAAAACACTTGAACTTATCAGGAAACTGATCCCTTGGTTGTACGTTGAGTGATGCCGGCTATTCTAAAGTTGTTTTTGATATGATGTAGCTGGAACTGAACATGCTATAGACCAGTGACGACGAACCTATGCACACAAGTGCCATAGGTGGCACGCATGCTGTTGCCGTAGCTGAGTTCATAGAAACATAGAAGACTGACAGAAACATAGAAACATAGAAGACTGACTGAAAGCAGAAAAAGACCTCTTGGTCCATCTAGTCTGCCCTTATACTATTTCCTGTATTTTATCTTACAATGGATATATGTCTATCCTAGGCATGTTTAAATTCAGTTACTGTGGATTTACCAACCACGTCTGCTGGAAGTTTGTTCCAAGGATCTACTACTCTTTCAGTAAAATAATATTTTCTCACGTTGCTTTTGATCTTTTCCCCAACTAACTTCAGATTGTGTCCCCTTGTTCTTGTGTTCACTTTCCTATTAAAAACACTTCCCTCCTGAACCTTATTTAACCCTTTGACATATTTAAATGTTTCGATCATGTCCCCCCTTTCTTTCTGTCCTCCAGACTATACAGATTGAGTTCATTAAGTCTATCCTGATACGTTTTATGCTTAAGACCTTCCACCATTCTTGTAGCCCGTCTTTGGACCCGTTCAATTTTGTCAATATCTTTTTGTAGGTGAGGTCTCCAGGACTGAACACAGCATTCCAAATGTGGTCTCACCAGCGCTCTATATAAGGGGATCACAATCTCCCTCTTCCTGCTTGTTATACCTCTAGCTATGCAGCCAAGCATCCTACTTGCTTTTCCTACTGCCTGACCACACTGCTCACCCATTTTGAGACTGTCAGAAATCACTACTACCCCTAAATCCTTCTCTTCTGAAGTTTTTGCTAACACAGAACTGTCAATGCAATATTCAGTTTGAGGATTCTTTTCCCCAAGTGCATTATTTTACATTTACAACGTATATGTGTGTGCCTGCCAGCTGATTTTTGGCTAGCACAGAGGCTCTGGGAAGAATTTTTTTGCTTGCAGAGAGCCTCCAGGGAGATGGGGGAGGGCTTTATTTATTTGTTTGTTTGTTTGTTTGTTTGTTTGTTTGTTTGTTTGTAATACACATGGAAGAGAAAGATATGTAATAATATAAGTAAAGAAAAGAATAGAAGATAAGATATAAAAGTATAGGTGAACATATTTGAAAGGAAGAAAAGATAAATGAGATAAGGAGAGACAATTGGACAGGGGACGGAAGGCACACTGGTGCACTTATGCACGCCCCTTACTGACCTCTAAGGAACCTGGAGAGGTCAATCGTGGATAGTCTAATGGAAAACTGTTTTCTTCAAATGCCTTTTTAAAAAAAAAAAAAAAAGGCTGTACCTTTTTCAATGTTATCAGAATTAGATAAAAGATGCAAACACACTTCCCCTTCTATAAGGAGGATCCTGCCTAATTTCAGACACAAGGCATTTTAGTAGAAGATGATATATACTGTGTAGCTGAGGTTGACCTGTAGAATCTTTAGTATTCTCAGAGCTGATTTGTTTGTTTGCAAACTTTGCATTACCCAACTAGCTAACATCATCAGTGCAATGATGTTACCCTCTGTTGGGTAATGAAGCATCTGCTACCAAACAACCAACCTCAGACGTTTAACTATGTATCCAATCCCGATTTCCAAATTTGAGAAGAAACAGAAACTTGTTTGGTGGTCTAATTCTCTGATAACCAACAATACAGGGGCACCCTTTCCTAAGAAGCCTGACAAATTGTAAAAAGAGTGGTTTATAGCCTTTTACATTAAGTGCCATCAATGTTGATTTTCAGGATGGGAAGACAGAAAATTAACTGCACACATACACTTCACCAACACCACAGGAAAGCTCTTTAAAGTGTGACAGCATGGCTGAAAAACCACTATAAAGAGTGGGGAACAGCATGTAGCAAACTAGTATGACCAAAGGGCTGCTGATTAATGGTTGAATTGAAAGGTAGACTTGTCGGTCATGGCTGTCAATCACTCAACTGGTTTCCTTCTTATTCTCTCTGCTTCAACCTAGCTTCTAGCAACAGGAAAGCACAGTAACCTCTTTGGCAAATGAAATACCATTTTGCAATCTTCCAGAATGTTAAATTGCTCATGAAATTTTATGACAGTGGCAATCAGCTTCCGGTTGTTTCAGATGAAATTCAATTTGGGAACGTGGCACTCAGATCTGATCCAAAACCAGCCTAATTCAGCTCGGAATTCAGATGAACCAGATGCACTTTATTTAAAAATATAGATATCGTTTAATTTCATTCAATAAATACCTTTGGTCCACGTGGCTTGGCAGATTTTCCCATTAGTTTCTCATCATCAAGTTCACACTGTTCCAGAAGATCCAATATGTCTTCTTCCTGAAAAGATATATTGTTGGATAAATGTGAAACAGTCGGAATGTACACATCATTTAGTATGTTATGAAAATCTCCCTCCCACCCCCCTTTTTATCTAATGGTGTTCTGGGTCCTAAAAACAACGTCAGTGGACTTGCAATTATTCTTGTTGAGGTAATTGCAAAGATTGAAAGAAAAAACTATGCCACCACCTCCAGTTTAAATAGGGCTATTTTAGGAGCTTCAAGGATTATTTTCCACTGTAATTTACTTGGCTATCCACGGAGAGGGACGGCATACAAATCCAATAAATGAATAAATAATAATGAATAAATAAATTTACTTCTTATTTATTTATTTATTTTATTTATTGATTGGATTTGTATGCCGCCCCTCTCCGGAGACTCGGGGCAGCTAACAGCAATCATAAAACAGCGTACAATAATAATCCAATACTAAAAACGATTAAAACCCATTAATATAAAAACCAAACATACATACAGACATACCATGCATAAAATTGTAAAGGCCTAGGGGGAAAGAGTATCTCAATTCCCCAATGCCTGGCGACAGAGGTGGGTTTTAAGTAGCTTACGAAAGACAAGGAGGGTGGGGGCAATTCTAATTTCTGGGGGGAGTTGGTTCCAGAGAGCCAGGGCCACCACAGAGAAGGCTCTTCCCCTGGGTCCTGCCAAGCGGCATTGTTTAGTTGACGGGACGCAGAGAAAACCCACTCTGTGGGACCTAACTGTTCGCTGGGATTCGTGCAGCAGAAGGCGGTCCCTGAGATAATCTGGTCCGGTGCCATGAAGGGCTTCCCATAATCACCACCATTCGCTACATACTTTTGCCAATGATGTCCAAACGAGTTACAGCTGTCACAAAAGAACTCCACACTTTAATGTTTTCAACCAGGTCCTGACAGTCCTTTCCATCTCTTCCACCTCTATCCCTCTGAAACAACAATTACACGGAGTTTGGAAGCACAAGAAATAAATTTTGCTGCAAGGTGACAACACGAGACCTTATACCTCATGAGCCATGACAAGAGGCAATTGCAAAGTTGGATCTCACCTCTTATTTCATCCGCCATTAAGAGTCCAGGCTTGGTTCTGTGTGCAACTTCCACCTTTTCCCAAAATTGAAGGAATACCTTAATGGGCATCTGTTTGACTCAAACGAAGAGGCAGAAAGGACTATCAGGACCTGGTTGAAGAGACAAAGTGTGGAGTTCTTTTGTGATGATTGTCCACTGTTGGCAGAAGAGTGGGGTGAATGGCAGTGATTATGTGGAGAAGTAAATACAAGTGCTCAGTTCAAGGATTATTGTGTTTTCATTCTTAAATTATCCCTATTTAAATTGAGTTATGGAGGCAAAGGTGTCACTTTTTATTCAATTCCGATATAATTGATTTTGCCATATTTTATTGCTAGGTGTCCAAAAGCTAAACATTTAAGTTGAAAAAAGTTTTGATTCCTGACTAGGCAGTTGAACTCAATAACTTATCCCACAGCAGTCCTATATGTTTATTGATTTATGAGTCTATGAATATTAACATTCCACAATGATAAGACAAGATTATACTAGCTAACCACAGCTGAGATCACAACATAGGAATTCCAGCACAGCTGTCCATGTAAAAGACATTTGAAACAAGCATGAAAAGAACAAGCAGTTTAGCATTTCTTTTTAAATGCTGCTTGAGGTTTCAAAACCAGGTAACATCTATCAGATCTTCTCCCTGGGAATGACCTGTATTTCTCTTTCAGGGTGCTATTTGCAAACGTGATAGATGAGTAGCCAGAAAAAGCATAGGGGGGGACAAACCGTAATCAGATGCAATATGCGAACATGGTTTATGAATCCATGATGCATATGGATCCAGCCATTCTGGTTTTTAAACCAACGTTTAAAAATAAGCAAATGCTATGAAACCAGAAAATTGTACTTTTTTTTTTTCAATCGAGCTAGGTTTGAATTAGTAAAATGTATAAAAACTATGATATAAACACAACCCTGTAGGACAGCACTACAAATTGGATGAGAAGAAAAAATAATCTAAACATTTTAGTATTTCTACATAGAAACCAATTATTTGAAACCATTAAGTCAATAGCAGCATGACTGATACCTTCATCCTTTTCAAAGGGTTGCTCATTTCCCATTGAAGTGAAGCTGCCCTCCCAGCAAGAAATATTTGAAAAGCTGTGGCTAACAAACCTTCATATTTTTCAAATAGATGTTTATCATCAGGAGGGTAAATACGTCTACAATATGAATAAAATAAAGGAAAAATCTGTGAGATGCTAACAATTTCACAACCTGTTATCTTACATACATACTTAATTAAAAATGAAGTTAAACAAAATGTATGGCTCGCACTGCATTGGTTTATGCACAGAGCTAAGCCCTAGAGATTTTGAGGGAGAACACCGATTTGTTAAAATATTTAAGCAAAAAACATACTGTGAAAACACTTATTCTACTTAAAATCTACTGTAAAATCTACTGTATAAAATCTACTGTATACTGGAGAATAGGAGACACTACAACTAAAAAAAAGGCAAAATGGGAATAAAGCCTGTTTTTATACAAACAATAAGCTTAAGTGTTCAAATACTCACTGTAGTGTCAACCAGGTTTGCATGAGACACGAAACATTATATATTGCATTCATAATTCAGAGACAGAGAGAGAGAGAGTTTGAGAAGGACATTACAAAAACCACAAAAAATTAGACACCCACTACTTTCTCTCCGATAACAACTATCAATTACCACCCATTTCCTCCATTCTATTCAGTTGAAATGACTGCTCCCCTGTTGCCCTCTGACCACACAGATTGTAATTTATTATTAATATCCAGCTTGGCTACTATGGGCTTTTGGATCACTCACATACAACCACCCACACCCACACCCACACAAAAGGTCCAGATTTCAGGACAGGTAATTGCCTCTCCTGCCATTAACTAATTCTGGAATATACCAGGTACATTAAAACTGCTGCATAGATAAATATGCAATGCATTACAACTACTTTGGAATCCCATTACATCTCTATAGGTAATGGCAATATGCAACGGATGCTTTGTTTGAGAAAAATAAGTTCTTTCCAACATACAACTTTTCTCTATGATGGTACGTTTCCAAACACATTACAGAGTAAGCGACATGCAGTACTGCAAATTTTACACACATTGAATTTGAGGCTACTATTTCGCAATGTTAGAATAACGGGAGAGGGAAATTATTCCCCAATAGTTTTGCTAAGAATGATTCTACCATGTTATACAGACAATGCTTTTGTGGCCAATAATTAATAATGAAAAGTTGAAAGAGAAAGGATTAACATTTTCAGTCTTCTTTTATTTCTTTTGTGATCAAAATATTTAAAAATAAAATGAGAACATTTCAATGGTATAAAGAGACAAGCTAGGGAGCTGAATTCTTCCTATACACTATATCAGTGTTTTTCAACCAGTGTGCCGCGGCACACTGGTGTGCCGTGAGACATGGTCAGATGTGCCGTGGGGAAATTAAACATGGGTCCCTAAACTATGGCCCGCATGCTGGATATGGCCCGCAGAGGCCATATATCTGGCCCGCCACCAGCCGCCTCCATCCAAACATAAACATTCCCCTCACAAACCCTCCAGCTATCAGCAACAGGAAGAGTGGAGGCATAGGGAACGCTCACTGACCAATCACCTTCTAGGATTCATCCCGACCACTAGCAATGAACCAATAGCAGGCCACCTCTCATCCACACCCAGGAAGGTCCCTGCTCGGGCTGCCACGCACTTGTCATTGTGTGGCCATGGCGAATAGTTGAAGCTGCTACTTCTCCCTGTGGTCCCGATTTCTAATCCTGGTCAGGACTGGAGGTAAATGTTGCCACCACTAGATGAAGCCTCAGTCTCATGCTGGTTATGTCTGTCCTGATGGTGTATAATATGTACTGTGTTAGAGTGTCATTTTGTGTCATTTTGGTTGGTGGTGTGCCCCAGGATTTTGTAAATGTAAAAAATGTGCCGCGGCTCAAAAAAGGTTGAAAATCACTGCACTATATCTATCAGTTGCCCAAACTAATCAAGAAAAATTAAATCCCCTAAGCAATTCTGAAAGTTGATTAAATTCCTTATAGTCACACCAAGACCTGTACTTTCTAGCAGAAGACACATAAGGACACATTTAATTTAAAATGTGGCATAGTGGTTAGAATACAGTATTGTATGCTAACTCTGACCACAGTTCAGAGAAATCCTGATGGGTTCAAGGTTGACTCCACTTTACAGCCTTATGAGATCTGTAAAATGAGAATCCAGATTGTTGGGGGCAATATAGTGACTCAGAGGGCTGTAAAGCATTGGCACATAAATTTAAGTGCTATTGATATTGGTATACATCACCGTTCAAAATCTGGTTTTCCCAAGTCATCTTAAAACACACAAATATCACCCAAATGAAATATCAAACAAAACATAGTAATAAAAATATTTAACAGTATATCAATTAAAGGAGACGTTCTAACAAAAGGCTTCCCAAAACACTATAATGAACAGATTACCAGATTAAGATATCAGAAATAATAATCATGATTTTTTTTTCTGATTCCAAACTAATAAACAGGTTGGTATCAGGCGAATCTAATTCTAGAAACCAGGTGGTGCTGAGAGATCTAACAATTTTTTATTATACTGCAAGGGCTGAAAATGTACAAACTTAAAAATCAAGATAGAAAAAATTAGCACAAGCCAAAATTCCTCCATCCTTACTATAAATGTTATAAGAATTTATGCAACAGCATGCAATCAGTTTTATATAAAATTTTATTAGATTTCAGGGGGGGGGTGTTCCCCCTTTTTAATTGGGGAGCAATCAAGGACCAGGTATTCTGCTGCTACATGCCAGTAAATATTTTATAACACTCATAAAACTAGTTCTTTACGCTATATTTTGAGATTCCTTTCAAAAGGAACACATTTCTGTATCTCATTTTTAAAAAGAGCTATCATGATTTTTAAGGAATTCCTGATGTATGACAAGACCTTCATCAAAAGAACTTAGGCGGATAGTGACATATCTCTAATCTGTTTTAAAGTTTAAGAGAAAGAAAAATTCAGTAAGATCCTGCTTTTGTAATCTGAGATCAATTGGGGAAAATGTTGTTTAAGAAAGTTGGCTAAATTATGGCTTTGATTTCATATTATAACTACCTTTATACTAAACTTCCATTTTAGCCAGGAAATAATTCTCTCTGAATAGAGGAAATAAATATCTCCAAAAACTATAGAACCATGATTCATCATGTGGTTGGCAATAGTATTTTGAGAACACATAGCCTATACCCATCCTAAGATCTATTATTATTAGCCCATTTCATCATTCAAGGAAATAGCCCCTTACTTTACGCAAGCGAGATACAAGCAAAGTGAATTCAATTCTAAATCAAATGAATCCAAGATATACTTTGAATTAGGAATCTAGGGATTACATAGTTACCTATAATTTCCCATGTGCCTGTTTTCATGTTCTTCTTTGGAGATCTGCCTGCGTACTTGTGCAAGTCTCTCTTTCTGGAAGCCAAGAACATGTGGAAATGACTGAACATACCGCTAGAGAAAAAACGTAGAAAACATGGCCCCTTCATTTATATATACATAGATGTTTTAAATTACCAGTTCTTCTCTCCTCCTGTCTAGGGAACGCCGTTGTTTTTCCCAGTCAGAAGATATAGGTGATAGCCTTTTCATTGACCCTTGGCCGTACAGTCTCTTCTGAGCTTCTGCTTTTTGCTTGGCTAAATTTTTTCTTTTATCGCTTGTCCTGAAAACAAAATACTTGAAAGGATCAACAAAAGCCAGCCAAGCGGGGTTTTCAGTTTTTCCTGCACAATGATGAGTCCCTGGCTATCTTTATTTGTTACTGACAGACAAGATCACCTTTTTCCTAACACCTACCAACCTCCCAGATGGAAAAGCACAAATAGTTTGCCATGGTTGCAGAAATAGAGGTCGTCCATTTTATTCCTTTTGCTACATAATGGCAGCTATTCCAAGACAATCTTTCTGTTTTCATCTAACTTCACTGGCAAGCCAATGACTGCTTGGTAGTGACAAACAGCAGTGGATGGGAAATAGAAGTTGAAAATAAGACACTGTCTTATATTTTTTGGAACCCTGAAATAAGCACTTGGCCTTATTGCCATGCACTCAAAAGTCTGATTGGGCTTATCAGAGGATGTTTTATTTTGGGGGAAACAGGGTACTACTACAACTGCTCTTCCCTAGGAGAGAGCACATGGCAGCTATATCAGTTGGTTATTAACCTCAGGCCCTAAAAGTTGGGTGAACGCTTGGCAATTGCCAGATTATTATTGTTTGTTTGTTTGTTTGTTTGTTTGTTTGTATGTATGCCGCCCCTCTCCGAAGACTTGGGGCGGCTAACAACAATGAAAAGACAATGAAAACAAATCTAATATTAAAAACAATCTAAAAAACCCCAATTTAAAGAACCACTCATACATACAAGCATACCATGTATAAATTCTATAAGCCTAGGGGGAAGGGAAATTTCAATTCCCCCATGCCTGACGACAGAGGTGGGTTTTAAGGAGCTTGCGAAAGGCAAGGAGGGTGGGGGCAACTCTGATATCTGGGGGGAGCTGGTTCCAGAGGGTCGGGGCCGCCACAGAGAAGGCTCTTCTCCTGGGTCCCACCAAACGACATTGCTTAGTCGATGGGACCCGGAGAAGGCCAACTCTGTGGGACCTAACCGATCGCTGGGATTTGTGCAGCAGAAGGCGGTCCCGGAGATATTCTGATCCTGCTGCTTTCAGATGCTTCACCTGGTAATACCTGAACAACTAACTCCTCCTAAAGACGCTGGACAGACGGTCCCAAACAAGATATTAAAATTCCTACCATCAACTAGATCAGAGGAATAGATAATATCCTTAGAGGTCTCATTTATAATAAGCTGTTTAAAAAGAAATCCTATGGCTCTAGGCATTTTCACAGTCTAAAACAAGCATAGATATATAGTAGCATCAGCCTCATTGTAATCTTCTTAATCTGATCAAATGGACAACGAAGACACAAGCACATCCTTCTACCATATTTTTCAGAGTATAAGATGCACCTCCACTCCCCCACAAAAAGGAGGGTGAAAATTTGAGTGTGTCTTATACTACGAATGTAACTTTTTCAAAGCTTATTTTCCCCTAGCCCTAACAAGGTGCTAACGGTCTTCCCTGCTGTTCCCAGGCTTGTTTTCATTGCTACTCCCTCTGAAAAAGTTTTTTTCAGCCCTAACAAGGTGCTAACGATTTTCCTGGCTTGCAGTCTTTTTCATAGCTACTCTCTCTGAGTTTTTTTTCCAGCCCTAAGTTTTTGCAGGCTTGTTTTCATTCCTACTCCCTCCAAAGAAGGGTTTTTTTTCAGATCTAACCAGGGGATAAAACAATGCGCTGAAGTTGACCAGACTAAGGACGCTAACCAGATGAATACCTGGTATATAGATTTTTTTCCCGTTTTCCTCCCCCAAAACTAAGATGCGTCTAATGTTCCAGTGCATGTTATACTCTGAAAAATAAAGTACTTCATAAAACACCTGGCAAGACCAGTATAGTTTTTGGATCAAATTAGGATTTAACTTACTCTTTTCCAATAATGGCATATATTATATTATATTTGGGTTAAATACTCAGAACCCTAAGTCAAAGAGTTTAACTTAAATTGTACGAAAACAATATTTTGAAAATAGGATAGATGTACCTCTATTTCTTTTTATAACCAAAATAAATAAAAACAACTGGCCTATGTATATTTATATACCTGATGTTGAGAAGCTGTAATGCATTCAAAATGACACCTTTTTTCACATCGTAATCAATTCTCTGGTCGGTACCAAAGCTGGGGGCTCGATTGATCTGAGAAAATGAAATAAAAAAGGCACAACATTTTCAGGAATGTTAAATACAAATCATAGTATGTACAAAAATTTTCAATCAATCACACATATGCATGTATCACAGCCCAAATGTTCAAGATCCTTATTTGCAAATGTTTCAAATAATCATATTTTGCTATCTGAAAAAAAATCCTCTTATTGGTAAAGGAGGTAAGATACAAATGCTACAAATTTTATGGCATATGAAATATGCAAAATAATGAATTATATTTAAAATGTGTTTACTTTGCCTGTATTATTCACCTATTTGTTATTATCACTGGAGCATGAGCACTCAATGGTGGAGAAAGATTGTCTGCATGCAGTTTAACACATTTTAATTCATATTTCAAAATGTTTAATGATTTGCATTATTAAATTTTAATTTTTATGTAAAACTAATAATGTAAAGCTATTAAAACGGAAAAAAAATTCTGAAAAGCAGGGGAACATGTGTATTTAAAAGTCTATTAGTGCTTTGTAGAAAAAAGGTGATATATGAGGTTATTATTCCTTCTAACAGAAAAAATTGAGTAAGGTTCGAAAATACAGAATTAATTACCGTATTTTTCACTCCATAATACGCAGTTTTTCTCCTCCCAAAGTAGGATGAAAAACCAGCCCCGTCTTATGGAGCGAAGATGCAGGCAGGGAGGGGGGGGAGGCTGCGAACTCGGAAGCGCCATCCCGCCGGCTGGCTGGCTAGCTGCTGCCTGGCCCCCTCCCTCCCGGAGGAGGGTCTCCCTCCGCACCACCAGCAGCGCTCCCCCCGCCAGCCAGCCAGCCAAGCCCCGCGCCCGCCAGAACCGGCTCCTCGCTCTCCCCCCGCCGCCCGCCACGTTTGCAGGAGGTGGGGAGGGTCGGGCGGCCCGCCAAGGCCAGGAGGGATGCCGCTGCCCCCCCTTCCCTCTCTCCGCCCGCCGCTGCGCCTCCTTGACGCCGAGAGGAAATGCCGGCAAAGGTTTTTCTCAGCGGAGGCCGTTGTCTGTTGCTCTCACTCACTCTCGTTCTGTCTCCGTTCTTCTCAGCGGTGACGCGCGCACGCCCTGCCCGCCTCACCTTTGCCGAGAGCACTTTCGCCCCGGGCTCTCAGCAAGGGGGTTGTAGGAGAGGCGGGGCCGGCGGCAAAGGTGATATTCAATGTCGGGGGCGCACGGGCGGTTGCGTGCGCTCCCTATCTCCCTTTGAATATTCCAAGTGGGCTAGCAGGGAGATAGGGAGCGCGCGCAACCGCCCGTGCGCCCCCGACATTGAATATCACCTTTGCCGCCGGCCCCGCCTCTCCTACAACCCCCTTGCTGAGAGCCCGGGGCGAAAGTACTCTCGGCAAAGGTGAGGCGGGCAGGGCGTGCGCGCGTCACCGCTGAGAAGAACAGAGACAGAACGAGAGTGAGTGAGAGCAACAGACAGCAAGATAGAGAGAAAGTGAGAAAGAGAGAGTGAGAGAAAGGAGGGAGAGAAAGAGATAGCAAGAGAGAGAGAACAAGAGAGAGAGAGCGTGAGAAAGAAAACAAGAGAGAAAGAGTGAGAGAGAGAAAGCAAAAGAGACAGAAAGAAAACAAGAGAGAGAAAGTGAGAAGAAGAGAGAGAAAGAGGGGGAGAGAGAGGGGGGGGAGAGAGAGAAAGAGAGGGAGAGGGAGAGGGAGAAAGAGAGTGGGAGAGGGGAGAGATAGCAAGAGAGGGAGAGAGAGAAAGAGAGAGGGAAAGGGGGGAGAGGGGGGAGAGAAAGAGAGAGGGAGAGGGGGGAGAGATAGCAAGAGAGGGAGAGAGAGAGAGAGAGGGAAAGGGGGAGAGAGGGAGGGAGAGAGAGAAGATAAAGAGGAGAGAGAGAAAGGAAGAGAAAGAAAGAAAGAGGGATAGAAAGAGAGAGAGAGTGAGAGATGCTCAGTGAGCCTTTCTTTGAAGTTGCCTTTCTTTCTTTCTTTCTTTCTTTCTCTTTCTTTCTTTTTCTCTCTTGCTCTCTTGCTCTTTTTCTTTTTTCTTTCTCTTGCTTTCTTTCTTTCTCTTGCTTTCTCTCCTTCCTTCCCTCCTTCCATTTCTTTCATTCCCCCTCTCTATTTTTATTTCTCTTTCATTTTCTTTCTTTCTCTCTTTCTTGCTCTTTTTCTTTCTCTCTTTCTTGCTTTCTTTCTTTCTTGCTCTTTTTCTTTCTCTCTTTTACCTTCCCTTCCTCTATTTCTTCTTTTCTTTCTCCTTCCTACCTTCTTCCCTCCCTCCCTCCCTTAAGTCCTTCCTCTCTTACTCTCCCCTTTCATAGGTTTCCTTGCTTCCTTCCTCTGTTCCTGTCCCTTCCCCCTTTCTTTCCTTCCTTCCTTCCTTTCCTCCCTCCATTTCTTGCTTTCCTTTTCCTTCCTCCCTTCTTTCCTCCCTCACTCCCTTCTTTCACTCCTTCCTCTCTTCCTCTCCCCTTTTTGGCTCAAAATATTTGTTTTCTATTTTCCTCCTCTAAAATCTAGGTGCGTCTTATCAGCAGGTGCGTCTTATAGAGCGAAAAATACGGTACATACTGTTCTTCCTTATAGGATCAAAGTTGGGAATTCATGGCCCTTTCAGGAAATGACCAAGCTGAGTTGAAAGGAGGTATCAAATACATCACTGATTCTTTCACACCCACAAGAAATCTTAAGTACAGCCTACCTTGAATTCCTTTGACTTTTATCTACCACCAACTAGCTTTAACCATTAATAGTTCAGATTCTTGTAGAGAAATTTAGCATACAATAAACCTACATATTCATTTGAACTGCCTAGAGTCCCGATTTCCTGCACTTAATAGCCCTCCAATACTATATCTAACAGCTCAGGCAGCGTAGCCAATTGTGAAGGATATTTGAAATTGTAGTGTAATAACATCTGGTGACATCAGCATTTGCGATGCTGCGATTTTGCTGAGGCTTCCCTCGCTGGGAAGCCCCGCCTCCAGACTTCCGTTGCCAGCTGAAGCGCCCTTTTTTGCACTGGTGGGATTCCCCTGCTGGAATTCCCCTGCAGCATCGCAAAATCCAGAGGTGGGGTTTCCCATGGAGGGGAGCCTCAGGGGAATCCCACCAGCACAAAAACGGGCACTTCGGCTGAGAACAGAAGTCCGGAGGTGGGGCATCCCAGTGGCGGCGGCGGGTTCGTAAGGTGAAAATAGTTCGGAAGAAGAGGCAAAAAAATCTTAAATCCCGGGTTCATATCTCAAAAGGTTTGTATGACGAGGGGTTCGTAAGACAAGGTATCACTGTACTTTGCTAAAGTATCGCTTTATTGACTGTATTGCCTATGACTATTCATAGTTGTAGGCTAACAGTATTGGAGTGTAACAATTTCCCTTAGCTTAGATCCTGAAAACAGGAAAAGTATGAAATAATTTATTAAAATAGTTGTAATGGTTTAGGCATTTAAAAACAAAACTAATATATTAAACTGGACCCCAAAACAAATTCTTAATCAATGAACATTACGTTTGTACCCTGTTTTCCCAAAACGAGACATCCCTTGATAATCAGCCCAATTGGGCCCTTGAGTACATGGCAATAAGGGTTCAAAAAAATATAAGACAGGATCTTATTTTCGGGGAAATACAGTATATTCTTTATTGGCTTCACTTGCAAACATCTGCAGTCTGGAAAACCTGTCAGAGTTGGTTTGCAGAGTGAGATGGTGGATGGTTGGTTTGCAGAGTTGGTTTGCAGAGTGAGATGGTGGCATATAAATTAATAGAAATGGATGGATGGATGGATGGATGGATGGATGGATGGATGGATGGATGGATGGATATATTATAACTTCTTGAATTGATGTAACACCCAAACTGGAAAAAGCCATTTCTAGCTACAGCTAACCAGGTTATCACCCAGGAATAATTCTATTTTAACCACTTGTTGTCTGACAAGAATGCAGTTACCCAGTCATGAAGGGCAGTGTTTCCCAACCTTGGCAACTTGAAGATATTTGGACTTCAACTCCCAGAATTCCCCAGCCAGCAAATGCTGGCTGGGGAATTCTGGGAGTTGAAGTCCAGATATCTTCAAGTTGCCAAGGTTGGGAAACCCTGATGAAGGGGACCGGAGATGCCATAGGATTTGAGCTTCAGAAGAGGTTGTATTGAGATGTGTTAAAACTGCAGATCCCTTATTCCTGTATTCAATATTGACCAGAGATCCTGAAAATAGTGGTCAACACATCTGATGGAGGAAAACTATTTTCAAGTACATTAATCTATCTGTAACTTATTTACATTATTTGAATTTATTGGAATTTAAAGGCAGTTGAATAACTCCCTCTCCATAACAGGATCAGCAGGCCTCTGAAGAAACAAGTTCTGTTCAACATGGAACCCCCAACAATATAGATTTCTCTCTATTCATACATTGTTGATTGTAAATGCTAATACAACATTATCCTGACAAATTAAAAATGAAACAAAATAGACAAGATTATTTACTTGGAACAGAACATTTCATGTTTTATCCACTAGATGGTGCAAAATACTTGTAAGATGACAGACAAGCTAGAGGAAAACTATGTGAGCGTAGCTGGAGAAAAGAGGTCCTGATTCATGGTTCAAACATGTAACTAATATTGTCCCTATCATGTTTCATCGGAGAATATTTCTATGATACATTTCTAAAACTATCAGTCTTGATCTAACAAGCTCTAGTTAATCAAGGATAGATAAACAAGTGTCACAAAACAAAGCCCTTCATGGCATCGGACCAGAATATCTCCGGGACCGCCTTCTGCCGCATCAATCCCAGCAACCAGTTAGGTCCCACAGAGTGGGCCTTCTCCGGGTCCCGTCGACTAAACAATGTTGTTTGGTGAGACCCAGGGGAAGAGCCTTCTCTGTGGTGGCCCCGACCCTCTGGAACCAGCTCCCCACAGAGATCAGAATTGCCCCCACCCTCCTTGCCTTTCGTAAGCTCCTTAAAACCCACCTCTGTCGTCAGGCATGGGGGAATTGAGATATTCCTTTCCCCCTAGGCCTATACAATTTATGCATGGTATGTTTGTGTGTATGTTTGGTTTTTAATAAGGGTTTTTTAATTATTTTAAATATTAGATTTGTCATATGCTGTTTTATTACTGTTGTTAGCCGCCCCGAGTCTACGGGCGGCATACAAATCTAATAAATGAATGAATGAATGAATGAATGAATGAATGAATGAATGAATGAATGAGGTTCATCTATTGTTTTCGAAGAGGACCTTGACATCTTGGAGGGGATGTCAAGACTTGCATATGAATTGTCATTGTCATGAGTACCATCCAAAATTACTCCCTAGGGAGAAGAGAAGACGACTCGCTCAAAGTCAACCAGGAATGGAACTGATGAATCAGGGCCTTTAACACATCACACAACAAAATATTGTATTATAGGTTGTGTATACTGTAGTGAGTTGTAGAGTTGTAGAGACTCTGAGGAAGATGAGCCAGGCCCATCTTGGTATCCTGGGCCAGTGAGAGTGAGGGAGAAATAGACCTGGATGGACCTGGGGGGACCACCAGAAATGGCAGATATGCCAAGGATGGTAATGTCTGACTCAGAGGGGGAGATAGACCATGAGCTTCTGTTAGATGCCAGCTTTAGGAGACTAAGAAAAATACAAGAAAATTTATATGGATAAAGGAAGTAATCTATAGTTTTTAACTCTAGGGAATTGTTGACCACTCCCAATAGGCATTTAAAGATGGCCTTATGGGAAAATCAGGATGGATTTTCAACATTAGTAATGGAGTCAGTCCGAGGTTTGGGGTTTCCAGACATACCATGGTAGCGCACTGCTATTTCTCTGCTAAAATCCATGGATTAGAAATGCCCTTGTCCACTGAATGTCTAGAGAAACTGTAAGTGTGACTCAGAAAACATTTATTTTACCTCCAGAATGTTAATGGGCTTTGATCAGTTGGGACTTTTATCTCTTCTGTGCTTTTACTGGGAAAGCGGCCAAGATGGACTATAATGCTTGTAAAAATGCTGCTTCTTATATAAAAGAGTTTCATTTAAAACAGCATTGAGTGGAATTCTTCCTTGGTTTGCAATCTGCATAGGCCCAGAACAGAACACATACAATCTATATTACCTGTATTAGTGTGTCTGTGTAGAGAATATGTACTTTAAGGAGCCATATTTGATTGCACAGCTCACTTCAACTCATCCTTTTAATTCTATTTTTAATGTGTAATATATTTTTTATAAATATTTTTATTGATTTTATAATATAAAACACACACACACAACATATAATAAGTGCTCAGTGATTAGTGCCAGCCACCAGACAACCTTCCACCAAAATGGGGGCATATTTTGTATATACCATTTTAACTCTAATATCTATTTACATATTATTAAAGTGATTCTAATTGAATAAATTAGTTTCGTCTCAAATTCTACTGACCATATATCCTCTTACCTTGTCCCATCATCCCATCAGTTCCCGCAGATCAGTTTCACTGGCCGAATTCATTCTCTTGTCCGAAGACATTTCTGTGGTCATGTGGCCAGCATACCTATATGCCAAGGCACACTGAACGTTGATACCTTCCCACCAAAATGGTACCTACTTATATTTGCATTCTTTCCAGACCTGCTAAGTTGGCAGGAGCTAAGACTTGTAATGGGAGCTCACGTGATGCTCAAGTTTCAAATCCGGGTTATCTGCTTTTCAGCTGACAAGCTAGGGTTCTTTAACTGCTGAGTCATCACACTCACTTCTAATGGCTAGATAAGAACATCGAATTTTTAATTCAACAATGGCATACCAGTTGTGATTTTTCTTAATGTTTACACTCTTATTGAAATTATTGTAAAGATGCTCACCTCGAGTAGCCATGGCTTGAGTTTCTTGTCCAGCAGAATATCAAATCCCAGAACTTCAAAGCAAACGCTGTCACTACCAGGAGATTGCCCTGGTCTACACATACGATAAGCATGAAGGACATGTGGCTCTGCTACTATAAGGGTCTTGACCACTAACTCCTGGGAGATTGTACAAAAGGTAAGGACAGCAGAGTAGTATCATTATTGTGTTTATTTAACTTTTAAAGAAAAACATTCCATTAAACAGCAAAATATTGTAGACTCTAACAAAATAAGAATGGATTGTTGGTTATATTCTAAACCAGGGGTCTCCAACCTTGGCAAGACTTGTGGACTTCAACTCCCACAGTTCAACTCCCACAATATTGGCTGAGGAATTCTGGGAGTTGAAGTCCACAAGTCTTAAAGTTGTAAGGTTGGAGACCTCTGCTCTAACTGAAAAAAATTCCAAGGGAAATAATATTTAGGATCTAATCAGGATCTTCAAAGGATTCTAATTATTCATTCAAAACATTATTCAGTTTCCTGGGGGAACAAACTGGTACTTTGCCAATTTCCCCTTTTTCACATAACAACACGATTACAATTCTTTTAGTAATTTCACCCTATTAAAAATTTTAAGTAAGGTCTTCAGTTGCATGCATCAAAATCCATATTACGATCTGGTTCAAGAGGAACGGTACAAAGCATTGCCACTATGATGACCAAACACAGAACAGCTATTGCATATTAGTTTTCTCTTACTGAAATATCATTCCAGAATTTGGAAACGTCAAGGTGATTTGTTTGCAGAAATTCAGTAAACCACTTTATAGAGCGCTTACTGCCTTTATCTTCTGTTTCATCCCGTTCAAAGTGCTCATTATGCTTATTCACAGAGTAGTTGGTGAGATGCATATACAACTGGCTCTGAAACAGAAATCAGAATGTGATTCCCGAGGGACAAGTAGAGAAAGAGTTTACAGTTCTATTTAAAGAGAGACTTAATGAAGATGATGCTAATGAAGCAGTTTTTACATTGCAGAAAATATACTTTTTATTGTTAAAAGTTAAATATGAAACAGAGGAATTTTTTAAAATGATGGGATCGGGGAATCAACCTTGTAGGGTTTTTTTCCTTTATCTAATTTATTCATTTATTTAATTTTATTTATCTAATGACATACCAAAGTTGGAAATTCAGAAGAGACAAAAAGGAAAAACTTATTTAGATATCCCAAACTATTCAAATTTGCTAGCATACAATTTGGTAAAATGAATAAACTGATGAAGAATAATTCTGCCTAGTCATGAAATCTGTATATTGTCTCCAGGATCAAAAGCTAAACATAATTCAATGTAGAAGGAAATGAATTCGCTGGACCCTTTTTAAACCAGTGTTTAGAATTGAGCATGGAATCAAGATGCCACATCCACATTGGTTGTAGATAAAGATTGTGGACACATCCCACCTTTTTAGGCCTCTCAGCAGCTTTTGATACCCTCAACCATTGTACTCTTCTGTCTTTCAACTCAACAGAAATTAAAAACAAATCCAAATATAATCATTCCAAACCAATTTCACTTGCAATCAATACCTAGCTGTTCTCTATTACAAAATATATCAGGGGTCCCGAAACTTGGCAACCTTAAGACTTGTGGACTTCAACTCCCAGAATTCTCCAGCCAGCATAGTCTTAGAGTCCTCAAGTCTTAGAGTTGCAATGTTTGAAAACCTCTCATATATATACCATAGGTTTTGCCTAATTCAATTCAATTCAATTTATTAGATTTGTATGCCACCCCTCTCTGAAGACTCATAAACATATATGGTTGCACTATTTTTATTAATTCAAACATTTACTTACCAAATTGGATTCATTGGGTGGATGATATTTCTCAGTGCCCATTCTCACTAATCCATCATGATATAAAAATATTTTAAGTGGATCACATGACGTTACCAGAATGTACACCCTTAAATCAAATTTGTAGCCTTCCATAAGGAAGGGCTTGTCAAGGTATTCTTGAACTATGAGGTGGTCCTGGGAATGAAGCTTTTCTGCATTTCTGACAAGGGAGATCCTGATAAAAGGCAAAAAAGAAAAACTGAAGACTTTTCATTCTGGCTAATTATTTTATTTTTAAAAAATATATTTTATTTTATTTTATTATTTATTTATTTATTTATTTATTTATTTATTTATTTATTTATTTATTTAGTTAGTTAGTTAGTTAGTTAGTTAGTTAGTTAGTTAGTTAGTTAGTTAGTTAGTTAGTTAGTCCAATGCAGAATAATACACAATGAAGGCTATAGAGGTTATACTTGAGTAAAATATATTAGAGAACAAATAGAAGTGAAAATTTAGGAAGAGAATATATCAATTAGAGAATATAAGGATATTATGAGAGTAATATAAGAATAGAATAGAAGAATAGTAGATACGATATATGAGATATAGGAGAGACAATAGGACAGGGGACGGGAGGCTATGTCTTCTGCAGGACTCCGGTGCTTAAAAATCTATCTTTTAATCTATTTATTTATTTTATCTATTTATTTTGTCCAATACACAATGAGGGTTTTAGTGGGTATATATCTATATACACATAGTAAAATACATGATGAAGATTATAGAGGAGATACTCATAGTAAAATATATCTAAGAAATAATAGAAAAGAAGGTATAGTAATAGAACATATTAATGAAAGAATAGAAGAAGAGATATAGGAATAGAAGAAAGGTATAGGAGATATAGGGAGCAATAGGACAGGGGACGGAAGGCACCTAATGCACTTGTACTCGCCCCTTACAGACCTCTTAGGAATATGGATAGGTCAACCGTAGATAATCTAAGGGTAAAGTGTTGGGGGTTTGGGGATGACACTATGGAGTCCGGTAATGAGTTCCACGCTTCGACAACTCGGTTACTGAAGTCATATTGCCCTATGCCAGCTCCAGCGCACACTTGCGTGCTGGCCAGCTGATTTCCCGCCTTCTGTTTGGCTGTTTTTCATCGTCCCCAGGGTTAAGGAAAGGTCTCCTAAAGCCTAGGGACAGTAAAAAACAGTCCAATGGCCCAACTGGAAGTTCATTTCCAAACTTCTGGTTGGCCGATTTGGCCATTTTCCACTCTCCCAGACTTCAGGAGGCTTTCCTGAACCCCGAGGAGAGCGAAAAACAGCCCAACGGAGACTACTGGAAATCCGGAGGCTTCAATGAGGCCTGTGTGCATGAGCAGGAGAGGAGCATGGGATGCACTGTGCGCATGCAGGAAGGCAACATACATGCACAGGGGTGAGGGCATTGCATTATGGGTATGGGCACGTTCGCACACGTTATCTTGCATGCACACCCGCTTTTGGCACCTGAGCAAAAAAAGGTTCACCATCAGTGTTCTAAGGCATGTACAAGGGATGGGTTCCTCCAGGTTTGAACCAGATCGTCTGAACCATTAGCAACTCGTTGGTGACCTGGCTTTCCTCTCGAGGGTGGAAATCCAATCCAGTCAATTTTAAAGTCACGCCGCATTTTGGAATCGGAGGGAGGGGGGAAATTAGCCGGCTGGGCTTTTCTCTCGAGGGTGGAAATCCAATCCAGTCAGTTTTAAAGTCATGCCGCATTTTGGAGTCGGGACAAATGATCAAGGTCTGGTCACCTTATTCTAATTGCCAATTCCAGCGCAGAGGTCAGACTTCCGCGCTGGAATTGGAAACTCGTGGGCAGACATCTCAAATCTCCTGCGCTATAGTGCACAACTCACGTTAGAGGGAACACTGGTCACAGATCCAGTTCTGTCTGTGCCGGTCCATGCACGCTGCCATCTTTTTTTTTCTACTTTTCAGCTATTTTTTCAGTGTTTAGATTATTATTATTATTATTATTATTATTATTATTATTATTATTATTATTATTATATTTGTATGCCGCCCCTCTCCGAAGACTTTTCCTTGATCTCTGCTGTGAAAAAAAACCCTTCCACCTGCCCACCGACCTTGATTTCTTTACCTGAAGCACAGCTGAGCAGCTCCTCAGCTGTATCTCAGGCTGAAGCCACCTTCTGAGCATGCACAGAAGATAATTTGCACGAAGGGACACGATGCAAACTGGTGGCGAAGGTAAGTGGATTTGGCATGTACACCAAATCTATTATACTATATAGCTACCAAATATTTGAATACTTCTCAAACTATAATTATTGCACAGTTACATACATTTGTTTAATAAATAAACAATAAACAAATTATTACAGGTAGTCCTCACTTAATGATTATTCATTCAGTAGCTGCTCAAACTTACAACAATGCTGAATGAGTGATAGTTACAATTGTACCTTCAACTTACGGTTTTTAGAGCAACCTGCGGTCAGCTGATTGTGATTAATGAGTTTCCCTGCCAACTTTCCATAAGCAAAGTCAATAGGGAATCCAACAGGAAATTGGAAATTGTGGTCCTTGCTTAATGACAGCATTGGGAGTTTCAGAGCTACTGTCATTAAGCAGCGCAGTCACTTAGGTTTTTTGATGTATGACCACATCCCTTAAGGATAGAACTTCCAGTCCAAATTAGCATTGTTAAGCAAGGACTACATATAATCAGAAACAAAACTAACGAATCCAGTCCACTATTTGAAAGGAAATATTTCTTGCCAGTATAGTATGAGCCGAGGGTGGGGTAGTGGGTAGAGTGCAGTACTGCAGGCCACTAAAGCTGACTGCTAGATCTGCAGGTCAGTGGTTCAAATCTCATCACCGGCTCAAGGTTGACTCAGCCTTCCATCCTTCCGAGGTGGGTAAAATGGGGACCCGGATTGTGGGGGCAATATGCTGGCTCTGTTTAAAAAAAGTGCTGTTGCTAACATGTTGTAAGCCACCCTGAGTCTAAGGAGAAGGGTTGGCATTTAAAAAATCTAACAAACAAGCAAACAAATGAATAAATAAATAAAATATAAGGCATATAAATGAATGAATGAATGAATGAATGAATGAATGAATGAATGAATGAATGAATGAATGAATAAATAAACAAACAAACAAACAAACAAACAACCTGCTTACTGTCCTTGTTATGAATGAAAGCATTTTTAGAAACTCGATATCTGATTATAATTCCACTAATATAAACAAAGGTACTCATGTGGAAGAACTGGGTTACCACCGCACCTACCCATGTCCCATGGCACCATTAGCTGGTTTGACTATGAACGTTTTCTGTCGGCGCTTTCTTTTAAGTTCTTTTACAAAGTTCTGGAACTGGGTAAACTCTGCTGGAAAAATCCACGTCCGAGGAATGAAATTATATTCTTGAGGCTGAGATTTCATCATTCTGAAAAAAACAGAACCAAATAAACCCAAGTGCATTTTCATATCTGCGGTTTCAATTTGGATTTAATGCAGTGTTTAGCAGCAGCAAACTGGAGGAAGAAAAACATATTCATATACAAGTATATATTGTATTCTTAGAAGTTATACAGGTAATCCTTGACTTACGACCACAACTGACCCCAAAATTTATGTTGGTAAGTGAGACAGTTGTTAAGGGAATTTTGCCCCATTTTACAACAGTTCTTTATGCTGTTGTTAAGTTAGTAACACAGTTGTTGTGAATCGGGCATTCCCATTGATGTTGCTTGTGAAAAGGTCACAAAAGATGTCAACATGACACCAGAATACTACAATGGTCATAAATAAGAGCCAGCTGCCAAGCATCTGAATCTTGATCACATGACCATAGAGGGTGCTGCAAAGTCTTCGGAGAGGGGCGGCATACAAATCTAATAAATAAATAAATAAATAAATAAATAAATAAATAAATAAATAAATAAATAAATAAATAAATAAATAAATAAATAAATAAATAAATAAATAAATAAATAAATAAATAAATAAATAAATAAATAAATAAATAAAGGCAGTAAGTGTGAAAAACAGCTATAAGTCACTTTTTTCAGTGCTATTGTAATTTTGGTCACCACACAAATTATTGTAAATCGAGGGCCACCTGTAGTTTAAGGGCATTTTTCGCCAAATATATTTTGGATTGCCACTGTAATGCTTTACTGGAAACCATAACTCAATAGGGAAAGTGCCAAAATTAAGTTTATCCTATAGTACATATTATCATTATAAGATCTGGATTTCAGTGTGTGTGTCGTTACTTTAGTGAATCTGCATAATTTCTTTTTGTTCCTCATTCCTACTCAAAACTCAAAATTCAGACTCAGAATTTTTCTCATCAATTGAGATGGAAGTACATTAAATTGCTTACAATTTATTTGTACTCCCTTCTTTTAAAGGAGGCAGAAAAATATAAGATTGTTACAAGAACTACCACAGAAATGACAGGTATAAATAAAGATCTTCATATCCCCAAAGGTTGAACTAAAGAAATATTGATTAAAGTCAGGTACTACTATTACATTTGTCACTTTACAATAAATAGCAAAACAAGGAGAGAAGCATAACAACTTTGCTGTCATTCCTTTAATTTGGCTGAGAAATTGTATACAATTACTAATTGCTTATATGGGTACAAAACTTGCACAAATGGCCATCTGCAGATCTAGGATTTGAGCCAAGAGTGTCAGGGTGTGTGTACAATAAAGAGCCTGTTACAAAAGCAACTAACTAACTGTGGAAAGAACACTTCAAAATGAAAACAGAAAAACCCATAACCATCATGGCAATTATTATAATTGTGCTTATGGTTATTACAGATCCCAAATAATGTCAGTACTGTGATTTAAGATATGATGGTCTTGGTATATTCGGGTTTCTTCCCATGTAGGATCTGGAAATTTCTGGCGACGTTTCGACGAGGTCCCACTCGTCATCTTCAGGCTGGTGTTTCTGTCCTTGTTCTAGGGTGAACACAGCGAGACCTGAGCTGCCTTCCTTCTATAAATACTGGTGGCTGGGTGTGGTTTGATGGCTCAGCAATTGGCTGCTGTGTTCGCCCTAGAACAAGGACAGAAACACCAGCCTGAAGATGACGAGTGGGACCTCATCGAAACGTCGCCAGAAATTTCCAAATCCTACACGGGAAGAAACCCGAATATACCAAGACCATTATACCTGTACCTGAGAAAATCTATGAATTTTAATCTTTTTTAAATTGTAATCATCAGGCTGTTAAGTGAACCAGTGGTTGTTATGGGTACGATTTTGCAAAAAAATGGAAGAAAATGCCATTTTTCACAAAACCATCATAAAATGCAGTTGTGTGATCGCAAGATGCTGCAAACAGCCATAAATGCAGCCTAGATGTCAAGCTTCCAAGGCACAGTCATGTGACCATGACGGGGGAAATGACTATCAAAACTTTAATTATGGGTTGTAAGTCACCTTCCCATGCACCCCATAGGTCTGTCAGAACTTCAGACAGTTGCAAGTCAAGGACTAGCTGTATTCTTAATGTCACAAGTATATTCAAACTGAGATTAGTCTCATATCTTCACCCCACCAATTGTTCCTGCTATTAGATGACTCGGATCCTAAATATCTGAAAAATGTGAACTGTATTTGACATGATAGAAACTTTTTACTGACGGAAAGTTTTTATAACCAAAAGATGGTGGTCTAATGTCAGCTGTGGATCAAGAAGGACACCCAAGTTGCGAACCCTTTCTGAGGGGGTCAGAAGCTCCCCCCACCCAGGGTAATGGACGGACAGATGGAATTGTCCTTGGGAGGCAAAACCCATAGCGACTCCGTCTTGTTGGGGTTGTGTCTGAGCCTGTTAATGTCCATCCAGACCCTAACAGACTCCAGACACCGGCACATCACTTCCACTGCTTCACTGAGTGGACACGTGGTGGAAATGTATAGCTGAGTGTCATCAGCATACTGATGGTAACTCACCCCGTGCCCTCGGATGATCTCACTCAAGATTTATGACCATCTTTTGACACTTGCAATGGTTGCAGCATCTCCATGGTCACATGATCAAAACTCAGATGCTTGCTAAAAACCATACATTTTAGCATCTTTCTTATATCTTGATTGTATTTGCATTTGCAGTCACCACACTAAATCTATCCCATTACTATTCACTTCTTGCTTAGTTTTAAGTTCCCCTTTTTCATTTAGAATCGCTTTTATAAAGAATCAACAGAACTAGATGAGATACTAACAGGGATATATGAAAAACTAATCAAAAATGTGTAGTACTTATCGAGCATTAAAATAAAAGAAGAGCAAGTGAAGGAAACAATGGTAGTATGGGCTAAAATTTTTGATTATACTATAGAGTTAGATAAATGGCAGAAATTGTGGGATAAGAATTATAAACTAACAATGTCAACTGTATCTAAAGAAAATCTATATAAATGTTTTATAAATGGCACTTTTCACCAGCAAAACTGGAAAAGATGTTTAAGGACATGTCCGCTAAATACTGGAAATGTAATCAGACAACTGGATTCGTATTATAATATGTGATGGATATGCCCAAAGGGAAAAAAAGTATTGAACAAAAATACATACATGGTTTTAAAAAATGGCAAAGCAATACATAAATCTAAAACCAGAAATATTTCTGTTTGCTATTTTACCAGAAAAATACAATAAAGGGAATACAAATTTAATTTTACATGTGTTAACAACACCTAGAATTGTGTTTGCACAACAGTGAAAAAAAACAAAGAGATCCCTGATGAAGAAAATGAAAATAAAAGAATACTAGAATGGGCAGAAATTGATAAATTTAAAATTTATCACACTTAAAATTAAGGAAAAGGGAGAAACTGAATACTTTGTAACATGGGGTTTGTTTTATCTATGCTAACTAGCAGAAACAGAAGTTAGAAATATGGAAGCATAAGAGAATGATTAACTACATATGGAAGATCCACTGAAATGGATAAGCAAATACTTCTATTATTATGTGATCAATATTAATATTATAAATATCATTGTTTTTATTATGATTATTTCTCAAAAGCAACTATACTCAGACAACACACTGTTTATGCAGACATTGAATTTTTTTTATATTTAACTTCTGATGAAGTTTCTGATTTAACTTCTGATGACCCGGCACTGTCTGGCTATTTTTTCATCCTAATCACCCCACCTCCCACCCACTTGTGCACAAACCCCTCTGATGGTCATTTCGAAAAATCCTTCCTTAGTGAGCACTTAGAAGCCATGAGGAACATGCATGGCAAATTTCAAAATTATAAGTTTTACAGCTCTGGAGAGTTTGTGATTACGGCATGAGTGATTTTGGCTTTTATATGTTGTGGTTAGCTCTGGCCCAGCTCCTGCCCCAAGGACTGTGGATGTGGAGAAGACTTCCATATGCTGCAGGCCTGTTCCCCCGCCCCTCGGTGGAATCTGCTGATGAAGGCTCCTCTGACCAAGAAGACATGAGTGACAGGGAGGAGGAGAGTGTGGCAGACAGCTCAGAAGGAGATCAATTATCTAGCTCCTCCTTGGATTCAGAACAAGAGTTAATAATACAGCCACGCATGTGGAGAGCGATGCATAGGCAACAACAACTGAGAGATTATTATCAAAGAAAATGAGGCCACCTGTGGTTGGGTGGGGCTGTGGTAATTAGTGAGGCTGCTATAAAGAGCAGCCTGTGGGTTTGGCCATTGTGGAGGATTATCTGATCCTTGTGTTTCGTGACTGCTTTACTGACTTTGACCTTTTGTGTGCTGATTTTTCCCTGCTTTGAAACTAAACCAGAGTAAAGTGTGTTTCACTTTGTGAAAGAAGAAGGACTGTGAATTGCCTCACAGCTGCAAGCTAAGTATCAAAGAACTGATAAGGGACTTGTACAAATTACCAGTTTGTTTGGAGACGAGTGCTCTTTGCTATACCAAAAGAGGGCTTAGTTTAAGTGAATTTTCATTATAAAGAACATTGTTTTGAATTTTCAAACGTGTGTGTGTCTGAAATTTGTACCTGTGAATTTTTGGGAGGAGTCTACCAGAGAGCCCAACAGAACATTATATATGTAAAAACTTTCTAAAATTTGAGGGGGAAACTCAGATGCTTGCAACTGGTTCATATTTAGACGGATGCAGAGTCTCGGGGTCATGTGATCATCTTCTGAGACCTTCTGACAAACAAAGCCAATGGGGAAACCAGGTTCACTTAACAACTGCAGTGATTCATTTAACAACTGTGCCAAGAACTGTCATAAAATGGGACAAAACTCATTTAACAAATGTCTCAACAACAGAAATGTTGGCTTCAGTTTCGGTCGAAAGTCGAGGACTACCTGTAACTCTGAAGGTTGCTATTGAAAGTCAAGCCTAGATCTTCTCTAATCTGATGTTCTCTGGATATATAGAATTATATCTTCCATGATTTCCTCTCGGTATATCAGCTGAGAATGCTCAGAGGTACACGGACAAATTTGAAAGGTGCTATTTTGAGGAACAGTGGGCTATTTTTTCCATGGGGAAACTGTTCTGGGATGCTTTCTTCATACAACTGATTCTGTTCTCTATTTAGAAAAGAGGGAGGAAATCCCATTAAGCTACAAACAGGGTGTCCAGCAAACCTGGAAAACAGGGAAATCAGGGAATGAGCGTAACTGTGGCAACAACAACAAATAATGTCGTCTGGCGGGACCCAGGGGAAGAGCCTTCTCTGTGGTGGCCCTGACCCTCTGGAATCAGCTCCCTCCAGAGATTAGAACTGCCCCTACCCTCCTTGCCTTTCGTAAACTCCTTAAAACCCACCTCTGTCATCTAGCATGGGGGAACTGAGACATCTCCCCCTGCCTATGTAGTTTTAGTGCATGATATGACTGTATGTATGTCTTTTATATTGGGGTTCTTTGCTTTTAGATTTTTAAATGTACAAGTGTTATTTTAGATTTTGAATTATTAGATTTGTCAATGTATATTGTTTTTGTCACTGCTGTGAGCCACCCCGAGTCTGCGGAGAGGGGCGGCATACAAATCTAATTAATAATAATAATAATAATAATAATAATAATAATAATAATAATAATAATAATAATAGTAATAACAACAACAACAACTTGCTTCCTCAGCTACCGATACTTCTCCACGGCTTAGCCGTTTGGTATGATGTCATCTATGACCGCGCCTTAACTAGATCGCAAGTTACAGGGAAATGTCAGGGAAACATCAGGGAATTTCAAAATGCTTTCCCCCAGGGCACCCTGTACAAAAGTGGCCTAATCAATGAAAGGGAGAAATAAAAAGAAGAAAAGAAACCCATTCTAGAGAGGCCCATCCATTTTTCCAAGCATCTGGAAAACAGACAATTCAAGTATCAAACAAAGAAGCAGTCCCGAAGGCTTGTCTTCCCTCAGTTTAAGGCATTAGTAATGCTCAATTAATTAGTTCAAGCTCTTTTTGAAATAACAACTAAAATGGTTAATGTCAGAACATTTTTTCCTGCTTACTGAGCACTGAAAGTATTGATGTGAATGCTTCCCTCTTATTATAACTATATGTTTTAGGGTAGAGAAGGGCAAGCCACAGGCAATGGGTTGTATGACTAGCCAAACCATATCTGTACCATTCTGCCCTACCCAAAGCTCCTGAAATCAACCCCCTGAAAAGTATTTATTTTTATCCCACCTTTATTATTTATTATAAATAGCTTCAGGAAGGAAACATACCTAATACAGTGATACCTTGTCTTACAAACTTAATTGGTTCCGGGACGAGGTTCTTAAGGTGAAAAGTTTGTAAGATGAAACAATGTTTCCCATAGGAATCAGTGGAAAAGCGATTAATGCGTGCAAGCCCAAAACTCACCCCTTTTGCCAGCCGAAGCATCTATTTTTGCGCTGCTGGGATTCCCCTGAGGCTCCCCTCCATGGGAAACCCCACCCCCGGATTTCCGTGTTTTTGTGATGCTGCAGGGGAATCCCAACAGGAGAATCCCAGCATCGCAAAAATGAGCGCTTCGCTGGCAACGGAAATCCTGAGGTGGGGTTTCCCAGCGAAGGGAGCATCAGTGAAATCGCAGCATCACAAAAACACTGAAGTCCTCGAAACCCCAACTCCGGACCTCTGTGTTTTTGCGATGCTGCGATTTTGCTGAGGCTCCCCTCGCTGGGAAACCCCACCTCCGGACTTCTGTCCAGAGGTGGGGTTTCCCATGGAGGGGAGCCTCAGGGGAATCCCAGCAGCGCAAAAACAGATGCTTTGCTGGCAACGGAAGTCCGGAGGCAGGGATTCCCAGCGGCGGCGGTGGGTTTGTAAGGTGAAAATAGTTTGTAAGAAGAGGCAAAAAAATCTTAAACCCCAGGTTTGTATCTTGAAAAGTTTGTATGACGAGGCGTTTGTAAGACGAGGTATCACTGTACTCCTTTCTCCTCTTATTTTCTCTCCACAAACAATCCTGTGAGGTGAGTCAAGGTGAGCAAAAGTGATTGACACGAAGTCACCAGGCCAACTTTCACGCCTAAGAGTGTGACTAGAACTCACACTTTCCTAGTTTCTGGCCTGGTGCCTAAAACACTAGACCAAGCTGGCTAGCAAAATTGCTGGTTTTCAATTTGACTTTTTTTACAGTAATGTTTCAAAATTTGGGAATTAAGAGTTTTATCACGTGCGCAAATACACCTGCATACACCTCCACTGCCTTGATAAAATGTCATAAATACAATAGAGATGAGGGAGGGGGGGGAAATAGGGTAACTATTTTATGCTTATAAATTTGTTGGGTGTTATCTAGCGACTCAGCATAAAATAAAAATCAAATTATTCATATGTATATAAATATGAATTGCATGTTTACAAGAGACGTATTTGAAGAGTCCCTTACAAGAAATGTTTTTTCCATTTTTTCCAATTTGAAATATTTTTCTGTTGCTTATGAACAAATGCAAAGAAAACATAATCAAATTGATTTAAAAAAGCAAATTTTCCTGGATCAGGCCAAAAAACTATCTTCTTTTGCCATGCAGGCTAACTGGAAGCTTTCAAGAAGTTTTAAGGCATAAAGCAGAAGTGGCCCCTTTATGACTTGTGGACTTCAACTCCCAGAATTCATGACTGGCTAAGGAATCCTGGGAGTTGAAGTCTACAAGTCATAAAAGGAACTGGATGACATTCAGGAAATACTAATGACTACTTAGATATCCAGTAAAATAAACTACTAGCCATATTTAAACTTCTTAATCTGCATTGTAACCAACTTCGGAGAGGGGCAGCATACAAATCTAATAAATTGAATTGAATTGAATTATTTTTTTAAAAAGAAAAAAGAAAGCAAATTACTTAGTCATGTTTCGTGCCAAGAAGTCCTTCCTACAGATTTCCCCCATTCCAGGAAAATGGTTGATTCTCTGGTTAAAAAGAAGAAGAAGACACGCATTAGATAGGAATTTCTGATACAAAGCTGATACATATTAAAGCTGAAGATGAGTTAATAATTGTAAGTGCAAAATAATATTACTAAATATGTTCTGAAGCTTCTGACATTTAGTAAATAGTGTATTGACCAGAAATATGTACAGGTAATGTTCGCTAACCAACGTTCTCATTTAGCAACTATTTGCAATTACAATGGTTTAAAAAACAAACAAATTTGCATTCAATTCTCACATTTATGACCATTGCAACATACCAGTCTTTTGATCATGCTTTGCAAGCAGTGTGCATTTGCAGCAGTGTGTGTCCTGCAGTCATGTGCAGACATTCCTGTGCTTAACAAACAGCTTCCAACAAGCAGTTAGAGAATGTGAAAGTAAAATTGCAAAAACATTATCATATGACAGGTCTCTACTGCTGTAGTGTGGTACAAAGGGAATCTTGAAAAAGATACACAGACTAATGTGCCTTCCGTCCCCTGTCCAATTGTCTCTTCTATATCTCCTATATCTTTTCTTCCATTCATATATCTTTTCCTCTATTCTTCATTGACGTATTTTATTCTTATATCTCTTCTTCTATCCTTTGTTTGAGATATACAGTATTACTACATTACTGTATTACTGCCACACGAATCTCAGCGACCAGTTAGGTCCCATAGAGTTGGCCTTCTCCAGGTCCTGTCGACTAAACAATGTCGTTTGGCGGGACCCAGGGGAAGGGCCTTTTTTGTGGTGGCCCCGACCCTCTGGAACCAACTCCCCCCAGAGATCAGAATTGCCCCCACCCTCCTTGCCTTTCACAAGCTCCTTAAAACCCACCTCTGTCATCAGGCATGGGGGAATTGAGATATCCCCCTCTCCCCCAGGCCTATACAATTTATGCATGGTATGTTTGTGTGTATGTTTTGCTTTTTAATAAGGGGTTTTTAGTTACTTTAAATATTAGATTTGTCATACATTGTTTTATTATTGTTGTAAGCCACCCCGAGTCTACGGAGAGGAGCAGCATACAAATCTAATAAATAAATAAAATAAATAAATAAATGTTTATTCTCTTCAATGTGTATTGTGTATTGGACGAAATAAATAAATAAAATATAATTAAAAAAATAAAATGTCATGGCACTATCAGACACAAATCCCTTCATTGGAGGGCTCCATAAGGGCTTAAAGTCACCCTGTAGGGATGATGAAAAGTGGCGGGGTGCCCTGCAGGTTGCAGAGAGCAATTGCTCTCCTGCTTGATCCTCTCATCCAACAAGGGAGAGGCAGCCATTATGGCTTCCGTGAAGCTGGGGCAGCCGAAGAAACAAAGACTCTGCTGGAGCAGTGTGGATGCATAGTGACTGGAACTGGGTGAGGTGACTTTTTTTAACCTGAAACCTACCCTAAAGATAATAAACTCTGGAAAAGGGACTCTTTGAAGTGTTTGTTTAATATACAAACAATTACAGTACAGAGAGAAAAAGCATAGACGTGAAAGAAATGGATATTAAGAAGACAGCATAAAATCAAACATAGGAAGATTGGAACTCTAATTTTTATTGGCAATAAACATTTTAAAATGCTAGAATTACTTGTCAGAATTTTGATTGTTTGTTTGAATAAATACAAACAGAACTTGTTAGAATTTATGCAACACTGACGTTAAACAGAAGGCGCCATCTACTGGTGAATGGAATACATTATATTCCTACAACCATAAGAAAAATACTGATAAAACAGAGGAGAAAGTGGAAACAACACTTGGAGGACTATTGTGCTATCTATAGTTTTATATTTATCTGTCCCATGACTACTGGAGCTCTATATTGAAAATACAGAAGACATCTAAGTAAAATGACTTTTAAATAGCAGGAGTTATGATTAAATCTATAGTGGGGACTTAGGGACACATTTGGAAATTTTCCTGGATTACCTAAAAACAGCTAAATTGACTAATTGTGGGACATAAAGAACCATATTACTGTATTGCAGGAGGAGCAACTTCAGGACTAAGAAAATAGTATCCTTTTCAATTTTCTGAAGGCAAAAATAATTGAGACTCTGGGGCAGTGTCATACATTGACAAATTACTGAGCGATATTTGGACTTGAGAATGCAATTGGTGACAATGTTTCAAAGCATTCAGGATACTATGACAAATAACCACAGGGAGATACTGGACTTAATTAATAAAATAAATGGAAGGTTAGAAAGTGATCCACAAGGGATAACGAATAATGATCAAAAAGCCCAGAAAATAGAAACAATGAAGAGGCCAAGGAAAAGACAGAACTAAATAGACAAACAAAACAAGAAGATAAGAGAGAGAAGATAATAAAAACTTCTGAAACAATTTAGGGAAAATACATACTAAAAGATCAAAAAATGATACTAGATAGACAGAATCTTTGAAAAGAAAATGGAGAGTTGGGCAGATCCTCTGGAGATTTGGCAACAAAAGATAGTACAGATGGAAGAAATATTTAAATTAAACAGGAAAGATGTATATAGAGAAGACGACCCAAGAGACGAATTTGGGAGGCAAGTTAAAAAATGAATGAGAATTAAAATATTAAAGTGGACAAGAGATGAAAGATAGAGGAAATGTTTTGTAACATAAGATTGGCTTTACTAGAATAGAGGCAGACACAAGAAATGTGGAAAATATTATTATACATATTTTTATAAAAAATATTAAAAGTAATAGCTAGATATAAATATACAGTACTATGTAAATTTTAATGATTGTTGTTAGAATGGAGAACTAAAATGTTGAAAAATTAAATAATGAAGGCTTATATTTTAATTCAAATATGTTTTAAGAATATTATTACAATTACATAATTATGGTTTAAATAACAAATAATATTAGTACTATCATTACTTGTATTCAAATGAGTGATACCCAGATGCCTTACTGTTCATATAGTGATGTATATTTTTTTTAAAGATATATAACACTGATTATAAAAAGATGAATTTGCCTGGGGAAATTGTCAGTTTCCCAACCTAGTCTATTTCAAAAAGTTGACAATTATCTTAAGCCAGGGGTGTCAAAGTTGATTTCATTGAGGGCTGCATCAGGTTTGAGTTTGACCTGGGGGACCAAGATGGGCTAGGACAGGATGGGCGTGGCCAGTTTGACATCACTTGTGTTGGGAGCACCTGTGGTGGCCTGAACGGGCTCCCAAGTTCTGTTTTTGGCTAGGATGGCCTTCTGAAACCATCTGCCAGCAAAAATGGAGCATGCAGCTCTCCCAAGCTCCACTTTTGATGGCAGAAGCACCACGGGTCACTTCTTCATTGTTTCCAGAGCAGCCCCATAGGCCAGATCTGAGCACCCCATAGGCCGCATCTGGGGCCCAGGCCTTGAGTTTGACATCCCTGGTCTAAGCTATAGATACTAGAATCTTTGTCTGGAACTCTGAACCATACCTTGATCATACTTCTGCCAAATGTATCTGTTGAAAATACGGTGGTACCTCTACTTAAGAACTTAATTCGTTCCGTGACTAGGTTCTTAGATAGAAAAGTTTGTAAGTAGAAGCAATTTTATGTAAATGTAAAATGTAAAAGCAAATAATGCGTGCAAACCCATTAGGAAAGAAATAAAAGCTCAGAATTTGGGTGGGAGGAGGAGGAGGAAGAAGAGGAGGAGCTCAGTCGCTGCCCAGAGCAAATGGAGCATTTCTTTGCTCTGGGTGTTGGCAAAGGTTTATTCCCTCTCCAAGCGCCCAGAGAAAGGAAAATGCTTTGTTCATTCTGGACTGCCAAAGCCTCCTTAAACACCACCAAAAGGCTCCTCTGGCAGCCCAGAAAAGCCCGAGATGGCCAGGATTAAAGGGGGAATGGCAGGAAACTGGCCGGGCCTTCGTGCCGCTCTCAAATTTTCTGGGAAATTTTTCCGGGCTTGGGTTCTTAAGTAGAAAATGGTTCTTAAAAAGAGGCAAAAAAATCTTTTTAATAGGAAAGTGAACACAAGAACAAGGGGACACAATCTGAAGTTAGTTGGGGGAAAGATCAAAAGCAACATGAGAAAATATTGTTTTATTGAAAGAGTAGTAGATCCTTGGAAAAAACTTCCAGCAGACGTGGTTGGTAAATCCACAGTAACTGAATTTAAACATGCCTGGGATAAACATATATCCATTGTAAGATAAAATACAGGAAATAGTATAAGGGCAGACTAGATGGACCATGAAGTCTTTTTCTGCCGTCAGTCTTCTATGTTTCTATGTTTCTATCTTGAACACCCAGTTCTTATCTAGAAAAGTTCTTAAGTAGAGGCGTTCTTAAGTAGAGGTACCACTGTAGTTTGTTTCCAATTTTGAGCCAGTATTAATTGACCTGAAGTACTAAGAGAAATCCTAAACATATAACAGTTTACAGTGATCCCCCGCTCGTTGCGAGGGTTCCGTTCCAGGAGCCCCCGCAACGAGCGGGTTTTCGCGAAGTAGCGATGCGGAAGTAAAAACACCATCTGCGCATGTGCAGATGGTGTTTTTACTCCCACAGCGCTAGCGAGGAGCCGAAGATTGGGGGCGGCGCGGCTGTTTGCCGCCGGCATGGGGGGCTTCCTAGCAGCCCCCCAAACCCGGGTTGGAGGTCCGGGGGGCGCTGTCTCTCGGCGCTTTCGAGCTGAGTCCGGGAGCGAATTCGCTCCCGGACTCAGCTGGAAAGCGCCGAGAGACAGCGTGGACAGGCCCGTTCCTTGGCGCTGTCTCTCGGCGCTTTCGTGCTGAGTCCGGGAGCGAACTCGCTCCCGGACTCAGCTGGAAAGCGCCGAGAGACAGCGTGGACAAGCCCGTTCCTTGGCGCTGTCTCTCGGCGCTTTCGTGCTGAGTCCGGGAGCGAATTCGCTCCCGGACTCAGCTGGAAAGCGCCGAGAGACAGCGTGGACAGGCCCGTTCCTTGGCGCTGTCTCTCGGCGCTTTCGTGCTGAGTCCGGGAGCGAACTCGTTCCCGGACTCAGCTGGAAAGCGCCGAGAGACAGCGTGGACAGGCCCGTTCCTTGGCGCTGTCTCTCGGCGCTTTCGTGCTGAGTCCGGGAGCGAACTCGCTCCCGGACTCAGCTGGAAAGCGCCGAGAGACAGCGTGGACAGGCCCGTTCCTTGGCGCTGTCTCTCGGCGCTTTCGTGCTGAGTCCGGGAGCGAACTCGCTCCCGGACTCAGCTCGAAAGCGCCGAGAGACAGCGTGGACAGGCCCGTGCGGCGAGAATGAACGGCGTGGGCGGGCGAAGGGCGGGCGGCAGCGAGGAGTTTGCGTGGGCGGTGGGGAAACTCCTCGCTGACGCCAGCAAGAGGGGGAAGACCCAGGAAAGCCACCCAGCAGCTGATCTCCCGGTTGCCATCTACGCATGCGTGCCCATAGAAAAAACGCAGGCATGCGTAGATGGTATTTTGACTTCCGGGTTGAAAAATCGCGAAGTACCCTGTTCGCAATGGTTGGGGACGCAATAAACGGGGGATCACTGTACTACTTTAATCAATGCCTCAGTACTTCCTGGTTTTTACCTGGTAGTTCTGGAGATCTGCAATTTTTTCTTGCTGTACAGCACAGTCACTCCAGATAAGGTTTGCTGTCTCATCATCATCTCGAGCCTTCGCAAATCCTATTTCTTCTATTGCTACCCGGACTACAAGACAAAAATCGGTACATGAAAATCAGCATAAACAATTAGGTTTCTCAATATCCAGAGACCTAACCTTAATTTTACATATTTAGATGTATAACAGATATTAGCACACAACATTATTATTAAAATTACAGTGATCCCTCGAGTTTCGCGATCTCGATGTTCGCTAAACGCTATATCGCGAGTTTTCAACCCGGAAGTAAACAACACCATCTGCGCATGCGTGGCCTTTTTTTTCTATGGCCACGCATTCGTAGATGGTGGAGTTTCCCCACCGGGCTGAGCGGCTTCCCCTGGGTCTTCCCCCTCTTGCCCCGGTAAGTGGCGCGAGCAAAGGCGTGGGCGCGCGCGCGGGGCCCGCTTCCCAGCTGGGAAGCAACAACACCAACCGGGTGGGTGGGGGAAGCCCCGGCGGCGCGCGCGCGAGACCCGCTTCCCAGCTGGGAAGCAACAACACCAACCGGGTGGGTGGGGGAAGCCCCTGCGGCGCGCGCGCGAGACCCGCTTCCCAGCTGGGAAGCAACAACACCAACCGGGTGGGTGGGGGAAGCCCCTGCGGCGCGCGCGCGAGACCCGCTTCCCAGCTGGGAAACAACAACACCAACCGGGTGGGTGGGGGAAGCCCCTGCGGCGCGCGCGCGAGGCCCGCTTCCCAGCTGGGAAGCAACAACACCAACCGGGTGGGTGGGGGAAGCCCCTGCGGCGCGCGCGCGAGGCCCGCTTCCCAGCTGGGAAGCAACAACACCAACCGGGTGGGTGGGGGAAGCCCCGGCGGCGCGCGCGCGAGACCCGCTTCCCAGCTGGGAAGCAACAACACTAACCGGGTGGGTGGGGGAAGCCCCTGCGGCGCGCGCGCGAGACCCGCTTCCCAGCTGGGAAGCAACAACACTAACCGGGTGGGTGGGGGAAGCCCCGGCGGCGCGCGCGCGAGACGCGCTTCCCAGCTGGGAAGCAACAACACCAACCGGGTGGGTGGGGGAAGCCCCTGCGGCGCGCGCGCGAGGCCCGCTTCCCAGCTGGGAAGCAACAACACCAACCGGGTGGGTGGGGGAAGCCCCTGCGGCGCGCGCGCGAGACCCGCTTCCCAGCTGGGAAGCAACAACACTAACCGGGTGGGTGGGGGAAGCCCCTGCGGCGCGCGCGCGAGGCCCGCTTCCCAGCTGGGAAGCAACAACACCAACCGGGTGGGTGGGGGAAGCCCCTGCGGCGTGCGCGCGAGGCCCGCTTCCCAGCTGGGAAGCAACAACACTAACCGGGTGGGTGGGGGAAGCCCCTGCGGCGCGCGCGCGAGACCCGCTTCCCAGCTGGGAAGCAACAACACCAACCGGGTGGGTGGGGGAAGCCCCTGCGGCGCGCGCGCGAGACCCGCTTCCCAGCTGGGAAGCAACAACACCAACCGGGTGGGTGGGGGAAGCCCCTGCGGCGCGCGCGCGAGACCCGCTTCCCAGCTGGGAAGCAACAACACCAACCGGGTGGGTGGGGGAAGCCCCTGCGGCGCGCGCGCGAGGCCCGCTTCCCAGCTGGGAAGCAACAACACCAACCGGGTGGGTGGGGGAAGCCCCGGCGGCGCGCGCGCGAGACCCGCTTCCCAGCTGGGAAGCAACAACACTAACCGGGTGGGTGGGGGAAGCCCCTGCGGCGCGCGCGCGAGACCCGCTTCCCAGCTGGGAAGCAACAACACTAACCGGGTGGGTGGGGGAAGCCCCGGCGGCGCGCGCGCGAGACGCGCTTCCCAGCTGGGAAGCAACAACACCAACCGGGTGGGTGGGGGAAGCCCCTGCGGCGCGCGCGCGAGGCCCGCTTCCCAGCTGGGAAGCAACAACACCAACCGGGTGGGTGGGGGAAGCCCCTGCGGCGCGCGCGCGAGACCCGCTTCCCAGCTGGGAAGCAACAACACTAACCGGGTGGGTGGGGGAAGCACCTGCGGCGCGCGCGCGAGGCCCGCTTCCCAGCTGGGAAGCAACAACACTAACCGGGTGGGTGGGGGAAGCCCCGGCGGCGCGCGCGCGGATAAGCGGCAGCAGCGAGGCGGCGGGGAAACCCCAATCTTCGGCTCCTCGCTGCTGCGGTGGAAGTAAAAACACCATCTGCGCATGCGCAGATGGTGTTTTTACTTCCGCACCGCTACTTCGCGAAAAATCGATCATCGCGAGGGGTCCTGGAACGGAACCCTCGCGATGATCGAGGGACCACTGTACTCACATTATTCAGCCCACAATATGAATATAGGTAATTCTCAATTTACAAACATTTGTTTAGTGGCTTTTCAAAGGTACAACTCTGAAAAAAGTTATTTATGACCGGTCCTTGCATTTCTGATTGTGACAGCATCCTCAGTCAAATTGATCAAAATTCAGATTTTGGAAACTGGCATGCATTTATGAAGGTTGCAACATATCTGGGTCATGTGATTACCATTTGTGATCTTCAGAGCTGGCTTCCAACAAGTTAATGGGGATTTGTTTAACTGATTGATTTAAGTAATTTGCTTAACTGATTGACTTAAATAAAATCATTGCTTAAATGATTTTACTTAATAACTATAATGATTTGTTTAACTACAGCAAAAAAAATTGTAAAATTAGACACGATTAATTTAAGAACTGTCCTCTTTAGAAACAGAAATTCTGATTCCAATTTTGGTCATAAATCAGGGACTAGCTGTATTCCGCAAATCTAATATACCCTACTGTAGAAATATAGTAGTTGTGTGTTAGGTTAGGAGCAAATACCAGCTTATGAAAGAAATCTTAAAACCTTTTAACTTTCTAATCTACTAAAAACCTCCAATTGATTTTTATTTGAATCTGTAAGAATATGTTGACTCTGACAAGAACTCACTTTATAAATGTTTCTTAGTTGTTTTTCTAACTAAATTTACATAATGGAAGATACAAGATATAATTCATTTTCTTCTTGGTTAATTGCTTTATGTTAACAGGGAATTAGTGATGGGCGAACCAAACAATGTTCGGGTTCGGCAAGTTCAGACGAACTTTGTGCAAAATTTGGCCAAACCCGAACCCGAACAGTTCGTGGCACCAAAGCTCCGCCCCCGGAATTTCATCATTTTTTATTTTTATGGATTTTTTATTTTTATGAAAAAGGACGTTGCAGCAGCGCTGCAAGCAAAGGGAGGTCCTTTCACGTGAAAATAAAAACTTTTATTTTTACATGAAAAGAGCTCCCTTTGCTTGCAGCACCGCTGCAGTGTCCTTTTTTTTGTAAAAATTTTATAAAAAATTTACATGAAAAGACCTCCCTTTGAAGGAGCTGGGGAATCCGAGCCGCCCCGAGTCTACGGAGAGGGGCGGCATACAAATCAAATCAAATCAATCAATCAATCAATAAATAAATAAATAAAATCCCTCCCACGAAGCGATTCCCGGGACGGAGCTTTGATGTCACGTATACCAGCAGGTTGCTAAGGACGCCAAAGTGATCACTTCCTGGATTCCATAGAAATCAACCTGCCGGTGTACGTGATGTCAAAGCTCCGCCCCCAGAATCTCTTTGTGGGATTCCCCAGCTCCTTTTGTGCCTCCCTCCCAGCCTCCGACCAGCTGACTGCTCCCCGGTGTTCGCCTTCCTCCGCCGCCACCGGTGCCCGGCTCCTCCTCCTCTTCTCAGCAGATGACAGCTAGGCGGTGGCTTTCACGGTGTTTGGCATGAACGCCGAACTAAAGCATGAATTTTTAAAAAAAATTGGGTTCGGGTCCGGCATGCCAAACACCACAAAATTCGGTACGGATCCGAATTGTGCGGGTTCGGTTCGCCCAACAATATTTGTGCTTTTCTTCGTTTATGCCAACTAAAAAATTAGATAAATCCAGGTGATAACAGCTATAAACAAAGGTGGGCTACTGCCCGGACGGGGGGGAACACAGTGGGGTAGCAAAAATGGAGCTCCACCCCAGAGCACCCAATTTGCACTGAAAGATGTTGAAAGAAATACAGGACGTACTGCATAAGCCATGCCCACAGTGTGATAGTAAAAACTGGCTATAGATAAGCAAAAGTAGAATGTTGGAAGAATGGTAGATAATATTTAAGAACCCTGAATGGTTAACATTGAGGCTCAGTGAAACAAAAAAAAAACCAATCTGAAGAATCCTGTCACATTTTGTATAAAAGTCTTCTGAATAATGAAGTATCTAATGATACTTTAACTCTAAATTATAACTATAGCAGGAATTTAGTATTGACTGGACAGATTATAACAACACATCATAATCCTCCCAATTAAAAACAGATTTTCCCTAGCTGAAATGCTAAGCTTCAGTTTGTAATTCAAGTGTAAAATTCATATGAAATTGAATGACCGCACTGAGCTGAATGCATTATAATATTGAAAAATATCAGCTGCTAAATGTCTATGGAGATGAAATGCACCTTTAGGAATAGCTGCTAGAATAATTTATCAAGACAAATAATATTTCCAAATAAATATGCAACTTTCAAACAGAAGGGATTTTAATTTTAGGATTTTAATAAAAGAGAATACATATAGCTCAGGGTTGAACTGTGGGGTCCTTGGTGTTCTTTGTGCTTGGTTGCTTGCTTGCAAATATTTCATTATCTGACTTCATGGTAACAGAAAACAGCCTTATCAAGGAACTACCAAAGGGAAAAAAGTCATACTCCCACTGACATTGACACAACAAGCTACTGTACTGCATATAAACCCCACATTCACTTAGCACTGATGATATTGCCCAGTGAAGTAATAAAACATCTGCAAGTAAACAACCAAACATAGAAAGCACCCAACACTCCACAAAATAAGATTTTTAAGGGGTTACATCTCACTTATGATGGGATTAAAATATCAAGTTTAACTTTTGACATTAACCTATGGCTAAAGTTTCTGAATGTGTCATTGTATGGTAATGGAGGCATACATGTGATCTCAGTCTGACTGAAAAGCCCAAGCATTTCTTCTGCTCTTTCTAAAAGAATGAAAAAATTCATTAACATCCTGATTACAATATTTTTCAGAGTATAAGATGCACCTTTCCCCCCCTAAAGGAGACTGAAAATGTGGGTGTGTCTTACACTCTGAAACTTTTTCAAAGGGTTTTTTCCCCAGTCTTAATGAGGTGCTAACAATCTTCCCGGCTTGCAGTCTTTTTCATTGCTACTCTCTGAAAGAGGTTTTATCCCAGCCCGAAGTCTTTGCAGGCTTTTTTTCATTGCTACTTACTTCAAATAAGGTTTTTAAGCCTTAACCAGGGGATAAAATAATGTGCTGAAGCTGGCCAGACTAAGGATGCTAACCAGATGAATACCTAGTAGGCAGATTTTTCCCCTCTATTTTCCTCCCCAAAAACTAAGGTGCGGTTTATTATTATTATTATTATTATTATTATTATTATTATTATTATTATTATTATTATTTATTAGATTTGTATGCCGCCCCTCTCCGTAGACTCTCCATATACTCCAGAGCGGCTTATATTCTAAAAAACATGGTAATATTTTGACATATAAAGCATTTTTGGGCTATGTAACTTTCTTTTTTCCATCCACCTTTATTTTACCATAGGATTAAATGTAAATTAGATAAAATATGTAGCTTGCTACCAATTTCATATTTTGTGCCAGCAATATTCGCAGTAATGGTTGCATGTTTTTTCTTCTCTCTGACTTTTCTCCTTATTGAGCTTTGGAAAGATAGGCCTGAACTCAAAGTCAAAGAAGTGGTTCCTTGGTTTTCTGTTTAAAAAAAAAAAAGAATGTATAGTAAATCATCATTACACTCTTTCCTGCAAAATGAGAATATACAGAAAGTAATTTTATCACATGATCTTAAAAACATACCAAAGCTAAAGAAGCTGTTACAAACTTTCAAAATACCAATTGTAAAATTTTAATTTAAAGTGACAATGTATATTACACACCATTAAAGTAATTTACAATCTTCTCAATCCTAGCAAAAGCACCACATGATCCTTCTGCAGTGTAAACATACACTCCTGCATAAACATATACCAGTAATGTGGTATAAAGTTTCAGTTTTGCAAATCATTAAAACATCCTTGGGTTTCTGCTGTGGCTAAATGAATCTGAAAGCAGCTGCAGTTCTTTTAAGGAATCAATCAAGTTCTAAGACTACATTTCTTTGTATCCAAAGCAGCTGTTATATAGAGAATACCAATACCAACACTGCATGGTCCCAATATGGAAGCAGCTTGATAAGTACTTAAAATCCTTTGCTGTGCCCCTACTACCTCCATATTAAAAATACAGAGAAGCAGCACAAATCATAATGGAATTATACCTGGAGGTCCATTATCTAATCATGCATGTGATATTGCCAGGACTGAATAGAATACATAATAGCTGAAGTGCCCATAAGTTGCTTGTTAAACACAAAGTAGTATGGTGGCTTACCTCCCTCATTAGGCAAGGATGGCATTATCTCTGGGATGCTGTAATCGGAGAGCTACACACAATCAAGGAAGTTAAGAGGCTTTCCAAGCCAATCTTCTTTTCATACCATTTCAGTTCAAGATTGAAGCAAACCCAGATTTAAGTGGGGAAAAACCTACAGATGCCTGTATTTAAATAGAAAAACATAACAATTACAAAGCAATTGCAGATGAGTTTTCAGCATTCAGATTTTCAGAAAATTTCTTTGAAAAACATTTTAAAATTTGATGAAGGAGCAGATGAAGAATATGCTTTTAAAATTTATCTCATTTCCATTAAACTCTGACACAATCTTATATAGATATATTATTATTATTATTATTATTATTATTATTATTATTATTATTATTATTATTTATTAGATTTGTATGCCGACCCTCTCCATAGACTCGGGGCGGCTGGGATCTGTGCGGCAGAAGGCGGTCTCGGAGATATTCTGGTCCGGTGCCATGAAGGGCTTTATAGGTCATAACCAACACTTTGAATTGTGACCAAAAATTGATTGGCAACCAATGCAGACTGCGGAGTGTTGGTGTAACATGGGCATACCTAGGGAAGCCCATGATTGCTCTCGCAGCTGCATTCTGCATGATCTGAAGTTTCCAAACACTCTTCAAAGGTAGCCCCATAGAGAGCATTGCAGTAGTCAAATCTCGAGGTGATGAGGGCATGAGTGACTGTGAGCAATGAATCCCAGTTCAGATAGGGCCGCAATAATCAGGGGAGGAGAACTTTTGAATTTAAGCAAATGCATCTACATTTCCTTATGACATTATTAGCAGAAAAGATTTTAAAAAAGATATTGACTGTTATCTTAGACCCAAATCCTGAAATTTTAATCTTAAAATGAGACATGTAAGTATATCATGGTTGTCTTTAAGCTAAAAAAAACCTATATCCATGTAAGTGAGGGGAAATTAGAAAAATCACTTGAAATTATATTGTACATATCAAGTTACAAACCTACAATTAGTTCCTTAATCTTTCACAAAGAAAATCCACCACCAGATGACACTTAGAAACTCAAGCATTGTATTCTCCATCCTATTCTGATGTTTGTTTTGAGGCAACATCCAACCTTTTGTTCTCTGAGTTAGTCATTGCATATTGGTATTTATCTAAAATTATATGGGCTAAGTACCAGTACATTTTTAACAATAGCACAGAAAGCCATATTTGTCAATTCTAAAAGGAACCTACATAGTTTTCAAAAGGAGGAACAATTTCTCCCGAAGCGTTTTAGGATTGTCAAACAGAATATTATCCTTTTATTCAAATGTGTATGATAACCACAATAAGTGCTTTCATTTGTACCCCTTCAATTAATTAACTCACACTGACCCATGTGGGCTGGATATCATCTTTGCTATTTCCCCTACTTCTTTCAGTTAAACAGTAGTGTGGTAAGGCATGGAATAATTGGAGTCTGGGACCGAAGAAATAAAAATTTGTAGGACCACCATTAGTTTAGCACTGTCAGAGCTTCGAAAAATCATGAATGATTATAACTCAAGAACTATGTGCAGATAAAGGAGGAGCTATTCATCTTTAACCATTGTGGGGTGAAGAGTTATTAAATTTATATTTGTTGTGATGAGGGTTAGAAGTTATTTTATTTTAATTTACCATATTATTTTTTTCTTTTCCATTTTTTTCCATTTTATTAGTTCTTGCTACTCTTTAGAAACATAGAAACATAGAAGTCTGATGGCAGAAAAAGACCTCATGGTCCATCTAGTCTGCCCTTATACTATTTTCTGTATTTTATCTTAGGATGGATATATGTTTATCCGAGGCATGTTTAAATTCAGTTACTGTGGATTTATCTACCACGTCTGCTGGAAATTTGTTCCAAGGATTTACTACTCTTTCAGTAAAATAATATTTTCTCATGTTGCTTTTGATCTTACCCCCAACTAACTTCAGATTGTGTCCCCTTGTTCTTGTGTTCACTTTCCTATTAAAAACACTTCCCTCCTGGACCTTATTTAACCCTTTAACATATTTAAATGTTTCGATCGTGTCCCCACTTTCCCTTCTGTCCTCCAGACTATACAGATTGAGTTCATGAAGTCTTTCCTGATACGTTTTATGCTTAAGACCTTCCACCATTCTTGTAGCCCATCTTTGAACCCGTTCAATTTTGTCAATATCTTTTTGTAGGTGAGGTCTCCAGAACTGAACACAGTATTCCAAATGTGGTCTTTTAAGTTTAGTTTGCATTCATTAATTTTTTACTACCAGTATTGTAATCAAAGTCTTTCATTTAAAAAATGCACAAAAGAGAAAGAAAAACATATATGACTTTCAGGCTGCTGGCTCCCTACTCAAGCTGCATTTCTTGATGCAACATGACTAAAATTGGCTTGGGTATCTTAATCCATCCTGCATACCTTAAATCTGAAAATGTGGTTACTAGGACAGACAGCTTTCCTTCATTTGCAGACCTGCAAAAGTCTTAAATATGAGATTGGTTGCATATTTGTCACCGGGAGAACTGTGTATGGTCACTAAATGAGGTAGTCATTAAAACAGACACTACCCGCAATAAGGATTCTGAGGGCTTTTATTCCTATCAACTATGAACAAGAATGTATGGCCAACGAGAGGAAACCTAGCACTAGGCAGGCCTAGTTAGTGAATTAGAGCTGGCGATATGGAGCATCAGTTGACATGACTAGGACAATGTCTGAGTTAGAAATAAAAGTAATTTAGGAGAAGCAGCTACTGTCTCATGGTAGGGTGTAAAAGCTGCACAAGTTCTGTCTTTGTTTGCTGCCTGGCTGCTGAGGAGAAGACGAGGAGGGTCAAATTGCCTTTTCCCTTTTTTTTCTGCCCTGCAACACCACTCACGTGCACAACTACGTTTGGTGCGCCGCGGGGCGGTCGGCTGCAAGCAGGAGCTCCAAGACGGTGGCACCGGCGGCGGCAGGTCGCCGTACATTGCTGGCGCTGCGCTGCGCATGGGCACGGGGCTGGCACTGGCCCGCTGGCTGGGCCGGGACGGAGGTGCCAGCCCCATGCCCAGCGCAGCACCAGCATGTACGGCGTCCTGCAACACATCCAGCCGCCGCCGTCGGTGGCTTGCAGCCAACCGCCCTGCCGCTGCCCCACAGCTACTGCTCAGTGCCGCTGCTGCCGGTGCCCTCCCGCTCGACCCACGCTTGGCAGTGCCACCTTCGCTACTTGCCCTTCTGCCCGCGCCTACCAGCCCGGTGCGGCCGAAGCACAGGGCGGAGTAGGCGGCAGCAGTGGCGGCTGCTCCAGGCTCGCCCCTGAGCTGAGCTTCCTTTGGCTTCCTTGGAGGCGGCAGGTGAGCTTTGCAGTTTTGCCTCCAAGGAAGCTGAAGGAAGCTCAGGTTGGGGGTGGGGGTGGAGCAGCAGCAGCAGCTGCTGCCTACTCCACCCTGTGCTTGGCCACACCGGGGCCAAGTAAGCTGAGACTAGGCCCGTCGCCCCCGGCTCTAAGGGGCAGCCCCCAGTGTGGCCTGGGTGGCGGGAGAGCTTCAGGAGGGCTTCGCCGTCGCCTGGCCAGGGAAGAGCTACCCTCCCCATGATCTGGGATGGCGTGGCTTTGCGCCCCGTCAACAAGTTAGTGCGCGGGGCGTCCTGATGGCTGCGCAGGCGCGCACCCGTGCAGCTTAGAGGTAACAGTGGTGGGGGCAGTACTGATCTTCGGAACTAACTGGTTCCAGAGAACCGGGGCAGCCACAGAGAAGGCCCTCCCCTGCGGGCCCGCCAGCTGACACTGTTTAGCTGACAGGACCTATGGGATATCACCGGTTGCTAGGAGTTCTGTGGCAGAAGGCGGTCTCAAAGATAACCTGGCCCTAAGCATGTAGGGCTTTAAAGGTAATTACCAACATCTTGAATTGTGCCCAGAGACCAACAGGGAGCCAGTGCAGCTCGCAGAGGATTGGTGCAATGTGGGTGTACCTAGGTGCACAACAGTTCACACAGCTGCATTCTGAACCAGTTGTAGTCTCTGAACACTCTTCAAGAGTAGCCCAATGTAGAGCATGTTGCAATAATCTAACTGTAAGGTGACAAGGGTATGATTGACTGTAAGAAATGCCTCTCGATCCAAGTAGGGTAAGAGTTGGTGCAGCAGACGAACTTGTGCAAAGGTCTCTCTAGCTACAGCTGTCAAATGTTGATCTAGTTTTAGCTGTGAATCTAAAGGACACCCAAATTTCGAATCCGGGGGGACAATTTCTCCCTCCTAAAAAACAAGGATGGACAGTTAACATAGTCTTTAGGAGACAATATCCACATTCAATTGGCTTGACAGTGGCTCGATATCTTCTTTATATCATTTCAACCTAACAGAACCTCAGTGAAGCAACTGAAGGATACCCATTTCTTCATATGAAAGACAAAAACAGCTTTATTTTTTGTTTAACAAGCCAGGTTCTCCATTTGCAAAGAGTACCTTCACTTTTTAGCATGATCCCCAGGACTGATCTGAATACAACTTGGTTGCCTCAATATTGGATGATACTACCACAGAATATTTTCAGTGGAGCAGAATAGGAATTATTAGCAACGAAACAGATTGAGAATTTTCTGAGGAACCCCTTGCCAGAGAATGGGCTCAATGCCTTAGCAATGCATTGTAAAATTAATGACTAAGGAAAGTCCCGACTTTAGTTGCAGAAAATTAAACTGTCGGACAGAAAAAAGAAACAAGATGCCATCTTCCTATATAAAAAGTGAACATAAAAGTTAACTGGAGAATTCCAATGTTTATGTGGGGGATATTTTTATGTTGAATTAATAATTTAAAAAAACATTATTAAAATATATAGCGTAAGTATCTTTCAAGCTTTGCAAGAGAGGAGGATATAAAAACTGAAAATATTTGCCACCCCACAATTTCCCTGGCTTCATCTATACTGCAATTTGTCATCTTGCCTTCTGCCTACACAGCCTATTAAGCACCAGTTGTCAGCAACTACTATATTTTCCCTGTTTGGAGATAGCTGGATAATAATTAACACAAGGCATCATTGGTTGAGGTTCAAATGCGATGAGAACAGAAAGAAGTAGTGAAAAAGATGGGGAAATGGGTCACAAGGTATATCTTCATTTACTTACAGCACCAAATGTCCTACAAGGAAGAGAAGCAGCAGCGAAGGCTGAAGAATTGCCCTTCTTCTGTTCTTATCAAGCCCATCAGAGACAGCTATCCTGTAAGAAAGAGTAGGATAATTCAATACACTGGGAATGGGGGAATTCCACTACAACTGATGCCCATGATTTTTTTTCTTCTGGTTTGTTACTCCCGTAACCCCACAAGTAGACCAAGGGATGTGCATAAGCACACCATCATGCCTACCGTCCCTGTCCTACTACTTACTTGTACTTGTTCCTTGTTCATGTCCATCCTTATACCTGTTATCTAGTACATGTTCAAATAAATAAATAAACAAATAAATAAATAAATAAATAAATAAACTAAACAGTGTCGGTTGGCGGGCCCCAGGGGAAGAGCCTTCTCTGTGGCAGCCCCGACACTCTGGAACCAACTCCCCCCAGAGATTAGAACTGCCCCTACTCTCCTTGCCTTTCGTAAGCTCCTTAAAACCCACCTTTGTCGTCAGGCATGGGGGAACTGAAACATCTCCCCCGGGCATATACAATTTATGCATGGTATGTTTGTATGTATGTTTGCTTAGTAAATGGGTTTTTTTAAATAGTTTAAACTATAATTTAGATTTGTCATGAATTGTTGTACAGTGATCCCCCGATTATCGCGAGGGTTCCGTTCCAAGACCCCTTGCGATAATCGTAAACTCGCGATGTAGCGGCACGGAAGTAAAAACACCATCTGCGCATGTGCGTCCTGTTTTCCATGGCCGCACATGCGCAGATGGTGGAGTTTGCGTGTGGGCGGCGGGGAAGACCCCTTCGGCCGCCCAACAGCTGATCTGCTCCGCAGCGCGGCAGCAGCGAGGAGCCGAAGATGGGGTTTCCCCGTTGCCCAGGCAACGGGGAAACCCCAAGATCGCTTGCCGCTTGCCCGTTCGCCCGCCCACCCGGCTCCTCGCTGCTGCGGCGCTGCAAGCGAGCAGCCGGGCGGGCGGGCGAACGGGCAAGCGGCAAGCGATCTTGGGGTTTCCCCTTTGCCTGGGCAACGGGGAAACCCCAAGATCGCTTGCCGCTTGCCCGTTCGCCCGCCCGCCCGGCTGCTCGCTTGCAGCAGCTGAGTCCTGAAGCCAGACAGCAAAGGCGAACTTCCGCGTTTGGCTTTGGGACTCAGCTGGGAAGCGGCGCTGGGGTTTCCCCACCGCCCACGCAAACTCCTCGCTGCCGCTCGCCCTCCCTTCGCCCGCCCACGCCATTCGCTCGCGCCGCTTCCCAGCTGAGTCCTGAAGCCAGACGGCAAAGGCGAACTTCCACGTTTGGCTTCGGGACTCAGCTGGGAAGCGGCGCTGGGGTCTTACTGGCCGCCCACGCAAAGGGGAAACCCCGGCTCCTCGCTGATGCCCGCCGCTCGCCCTCCCGCCAGCAAGAGGGGGAAGACCCAGGGAAGCCGCCCAGCAGCTGATCTGCCCCGGGAACGCAAACTCCACCATCTACGCATGCGTGGCCATAGAAAAAAGGGGCGCGCATGCGCAGATGGTGTTTTTACTTCCGGGTGGAAAAATCGCGATATAGCGATTAGCAATGATCGAGAGCGCGAAACTCGGGGGATCACTGTATTCTGTTGTGAGCCGCCCCGAGTCTGCAGAGAGGGGCGGCATACAAATCTAAATAATAAATAATAAATAATAATAAATAAATAAATACATACATACATAAATTCCACAGAAAGACTGAGAGAAATTTTATTCAGATTGGGTGTAATAGCATAACCTTATAAGTTTGTATTATATTTCAGTGAATTATCTGAGCCACTCTAAAGATTTCTTGTTTCCCAGGACTTAAAGAATGTTAGTCCCCTTAGCCTTAGGTAATGGGAATCTGGTGTAGAACGTAAGTGCTGTCCTATAAACCAGGAGATTGTGAGTTGTAGTAGTCCTGCTTTAGGTATGAAAGCCTACTGGGTGACCTTGGGCCAATTATTCTCTCTCAGCCTAACTTTCAGAGTTGTTCTTGGAGGAAAGGAGGAGAAAAGAGTATTATGTTCACCACCTTGAATTATTTATAAAAATAATAAAGGCAGGATATATATTAGTCAATAATTGGTTCTTGCATATTTCTTTCAAGGTCAGCTACAGTGTTTTAACTTTGTACTATATATGCCTGAGAGCAGGGATTCTTTCACTTACTTTTGAGACATAAACACAAGGTATAAATGCTTTAATAAATGCATATTTCCCAATTCAGATTAATCTATGATTTCACAGATTCCAAATAAATCATATTTATTAACTGAGTAGCTGCCCCGAGTCTTCAGAGAGGGGTGGCATACAAATCTGATAAATAATAATAATAATAATAATAATAATAATAATAATAATAAGAAGAAGAAGAAGAAGAAGAAGAAGAACACCAACAACAACAACAACAACAACAAATAAACAAATATTTCCTGTAATGCCTAAACGAATCTACACTCTCATTCTTTTTACCTGCTAAAAAGGTTTTGCTCAATAGTGAGTTCTACATTCACAACCAGGGCCGCCGATAGACCGGTACTACTGGGAGTGGTGTAACGGGCCCGGTGAAATTGAACAATTAGGGGGGCCTGCAGTCGCATGACCCCCCCTCGTCTCAGTGGGAAGGGGCTGGCTGGGTGGAAAAGCAATGAGCCATTCCCTCCCGACATTCCCCTTCCCTCACTCACTCGCCTTTATTTTGCTGCCTTTTCATTCTACTATTCCCACGACCAACTCCGCGGGCGCCCGCCCCCTTCGCCCACACTTCCCTCCCGGTGCCTCTTGGGAGTTGTAGTCTTTTCGAGGAGGCGGGCTCAGCCGCTCTGCCTAGTAAAAATCACAATTTCTTTCGTTGCTTTTTCTTTCTTTCTCTATTTCTCTCTGGCTCTTTCATTCTTTTTTCTTTATCTTGCTTTCTTTCTTTCTCTTGCTTTCTCTCCTTCCTTCCCTCTTTCCATTTCTTTCATTCCCCCTCTTTTTATTTCTCTTTCATTCTCTTTCTTTCCTCTTTCTTTCTTTCGTTTCTTTTTCTTTCTTTCTCTCTTTCTCTCTTTCTCTCTTGCTCTTTCATTCTTTTTTCTTTCTCTTGCTTTCTTTCTTCCTCTTTCTTTCTCTCCTTCCTTCCCTCCTTCCATTTCTTTCATTCCCCCTCTCTCTTTTTATTTCTCTTTCATTCTCTTTCTTTCTTTTTCTTTCTTTCTCTTTCTTGCTCTTTTTCTTTCTCTCTTTTACCTTCCCTTCCTCTATTTCTTATTTTTTTTCTCATTCCTACCTTCTTCCCTACCTCCCTTCCTTCAGTCCTTCCTCTCTTACTCTCCCCTTTCATAGGTTTCCTTCCTTCCTTCCTCTGTTCCTGTCCCTTCCCCCTTTCTTTCTTTCTTTCTTTCCTTCCCTCCTTCCATTTCTTGCTTTCCTTCTCCTTCCTCCCTTCTTTCCTCCCTCACTCCCTTCTTTCACTCCTTCCTCTCTTACTCTCCCCTTTCACACCTTTCCTTGCTTGCTTTGCACCCTTCATCTGTTCCTGTCCCTTCCCTCTTTCCTTCCTTCCTTCCTACCCTCCGTCCATTCATTCACCCATTCCTCTCTTGATCGCCCCTTTTACCATTCCTTCCTTCCTTCCTTCCTTCCTTCCTTCCTTCCACCCTCCCTCCTTCCTTCATAGCTCGCCCTTGCCTTTCTTCCCTTCCTTCCAGATGGGAGTGCCCCCTCAAGACACCCGCCCGACTGCTGGTACCCTGCTTTTTCTCTCCCCTCATCCTTTCCAGCTCCTCGCCGGTGGCTGCCGGGTGCGGGATCCCCCTCCCCCCTCCCCTCGCTAGAAAGCACATGGTTTTGTCAACAAGAAGGGAGAAGTGCCAAGGAGCCGTAAATAAGTCTCGCTCTGCCTGACCGATGCCAGGAGGATCTTTCTTCCCCTTGTCACTCCCGCTTCTTTCTTTCTCCTGGACGAGTCCACACAATCGGCTTAACCCAGTTCCTGAAATAGCCTATGGCACGCTGGCTGGGGAATTCTGGGAGTTAAAGTCCAGATATCTTCAAGTTGCCAAGGTTGGGAAACACTGGCCTATGTGACCGCCTCGCTTGGCGTGAAGCGGGAAATGATCCCCGGGGGATGGAGTGGCTTGGCGACTTAAAATAGTTTTAAAATGGCGGGGGGGCCCAGACACTTAGGCTGTATGGGGCCCCAAAATTCCTGATGGTGGCCCTGTTCAAAACAATAGCTTCAAATACATTCTAGATGGTATACCTGTGCAATATTCACAGAACACGAGTTGTTGATTAATATTCATGTAACCAAGTTTGGGATATTCATGTAATTAAGTTTATTAATAAAAGTTTTGAGGACCTGCCGATGCAAATTTTTCTGCTGTCAACAAAATCTATTTGGACATGAGATTTTATCAGTTGTGTGGGGGGGGAAGGAATTACAGCATATTTTAATAAAATGTATACACAATCTTTGTGTTGTTACATTCCCTTTTCTCTGTAAAGCAGTTAAAAATAAATGAGACCAAAAAATGGAGGCAAGCATGGTCTTACTAGATAAGCAAAACTACTGGTCTCTGAGTTAATGATCTCACTAGGAGATCTAAAAGAAGGTCCTGGGGAACATACAGTAACAGGATCAACTGGGTAGAGATTTCAGTAATGTGTTTTTCATATTTTGGGTTTTTAATTGTTTCTAACATCAGACTACTATTGTACACTGCTTTATTGTTGCTGTTAGCCACCCCGAGTCTCCGGTGAGGGGCGGCATACAAATCCAATCAATCAATCAATACATACATACATACATACATACATACATACATACATACATACATACATACATAAATATTTCTAAAATAATGACTTGTAATTACCATGGCCTTCATATTCAATATAAACTAATCTAATAAATCTTAGAATTTTAATCTGGTTCTTTCAACAAAGGCTTGCGTGTTTTTAATTACCATTGGCAGATTTTGCAAAAGATGTAATTATTGTAGTTGGCTCATTTGTTCTAGTCATGTTGATCAAACAATTGACTAACAACTTCTTTGTCCTTGGAAACGGATAATAAACCGAGGCCTAGCAAAGATGAAACCAAACAATATTTTGGAGGCCATTCATTGGCAACTTCAGTCTTGAAAGACTATGGTTTCGTGCTCTGGAAAGAGTTCCTAGAACAGCATATCTAGTGTGGCTAAAAAGGCCAATCCGAGAATGGTAATCCCTTCTACATACATCTGATCTGGTCCGGAGATAGACTCCCTCTGTTACAGTTCCAAAAGTTCAGCATGATAGTAAAAAAGATCCCAAATAGACTTGGCGCAAGGACGCAGTCCTCTTTCACTCCACTTCGAATGTCAAAGAAATCTGATGTTAAGCCATTAAAAACTACTGTACCCTTCATTTCCTCATGAAAGGACCTAATGGTGGACAGCCGACCTTGGGGAGGATTTTATAAAGGCCGTCCTTACTAACCAGATCCAAAGCTTTTGTAAGATCTATAAACGCTTCAAAAAATGGCTGTCTTTGTTCCCTGCATTTCTTCTGCAGCTGTCTAAGAGAAATGACCATATCGGTAGTGGACCTGTTGGCTCAGAATCTACACTGTAATTCTGGATAGACTCTCTCTGCAAGCACCTGGAGCCTCTTCAATACGACACAGGCAAGCAGCTTCCCTAACACACTAAGAAGAGAGATGCCGCAGTAGTTGTTACAGCCACCCCTGTCACCTTTGTTCTTATATAGTGTGATGATATTTGCATCCTTCATGTCCTGCGGTACTCCATCTTCCCTCCAACAGAGATAGAAGACTGCATGCAGTTCTCTTGGGACGAACTCTTTGCAACACTTCAAAACTTCGGCAGAGATATTATCTTTCCCGGGTGCCTTGCCTGAGCCAAGAGAGTCCAGAGTTGCATTTAGTCCCTCTAAGGTTGTCTCAATGTCAAGCTCCTCCAAGACAGGCAGGCAACTCAATGCCGTTCAAATCCTAGTCAGTTATCACATTTTCTCTAGAATATAAGTCAGAGTAGTGCTGCACCCAGCGTGCCATCTGCTGCGTTCGGTCCTGGATAATCTCACCTGTAGCAGACCTCAAAGGGGCAGATTTCTTCTGTGTTGGTCCTAAGGCCTGCTTGATGCCATCATACATCTCATTGATGTTACCTTTGTCAGCTGCTATCTGGATCTGAGAACAAAGCTGCAATCAATAGACTTTGTTGGACTTTGCTACGAGCAGCTCGCAGAATTGTAGATTGTGCACACTGGAGCAGGCTATACTGTATATGCAATCAGTACTCTCCTTTTTTTCCTCGATGGCTGGTGTCAACTCTTTTGAGTGGGCTTCAAACCAATTTGCTGTCTTTCTGATCTTCTTACCAAATATTGACAGGGTGGTGTTATAGACAGCATTCTTGAAATATTCCCATCTTTTGGACGTGTTTGCTTCAGCTGGGCCTGGAAGCGTTTCCTCTAATGCATGTGCAAATTCCTCCATTTTGACCTGGTTGCAGGTCTTGCTGATGTCAATCTGTGGTCTTCCTTCTTTCTTTGAGTGATGCAATCTCTTTGCAGTTTTATTCTGCTGCGCACCAAGGAGTGGTCGGTATCACAGTCAGCACCCTGATAGCTACATGTGATTGTAATACTAGGAAGATTAGAACACCTGGTTAGTATCAAGTCAAGCTGGTGCCGGTGCCTTGATCTTGGATGCCTCCAAGAGACTCTGTGTTGAGGCTTTGTTTTGAAAAATGTATTGCTAACGTGCCAGTAAAACTCCAGCAGGCATTGGTCATTTTCATTCATCTTCCCCAAAGCCAAACTGACCTAAACAGGTAAGCCAAGAACTATAATCGGCATTAAAATCTCCAAGGATAAACAGTGATTCTTTCTCAGGGACTTTCTTGATAGTGGTGACCAGATCATCGTAAAATTGGTCTTTAGATTCTACTGACAATGTTAAAGTTGGTGCATGGTCCTGCTCGCGAGTGGAGCTATAAGGACAGAATCCTCTTGCTCCCTATGGCAGGTGGAGTTATGCATCCTAGTAGGGTGTTTTTGACTGCAAAGTCCACCCTGTATTCCTTAGTCTCATTTGATAGTTTTCCTTGCCAGAAGAATGAGAAGTTTCTCTCCTTAACAGATCCTGAGTCCAAGAGCCTTGTCTCTTTGAGGTTATTAATCCAATAATTATGAAATCAGATGCCATATTTTCTTCTGGAATGCTGCATGGACCAAGTTCTAGAGAAATCGAGGTTCTATCATTCCCCCAGTGAGATGAGTTACATTGAGATGACTGGACAGAGTTACCCAGCAGTTTTTCATGCCTAAGGTAGGACCAGAATAGCAATTTCTAGAAGACATGACACATAGACCACATTTTCTAGAAGTACAAAGAATTGTGACCTGATAATAGCACCATCACTTTGCTGACTTGCTGCCAGCAGCAATGACTAAAGAAACCATGAATGTTCTGTAATTTGCTAGCCTAAGGTATAGACTAGAAATTATAACTTATTTCTTTAGCTGCAAATCAGCTCAAAAGCTGTATTGTATTCTTTATAGCCTAGAATCCTGATTCATGTTATGCCTAACAATCTATAAAAAAGCTTATTTAGACATTTTCCATAATCCCAGCATTTAATTAAGTACACTTTATTACTGTAATTACATTTGTCAGATATATCTCAGGAAGAGACTATTCTTTCCTTCTCTATTTATAGTAATATGTATATGCTTCTGGAAAGAGCATCAATAAAGACTACTTGCTTTTCAAAAATACAATTAAATCTTAATCTCCATGCTTCATTAGTTTATGATATCTGTTTGCAACTAAGTTGTTTTGAAAATGTTCTTTCTCTCTTTCCAAAGCATCTTAATTGTAAGCGATATACTATTCAGAGCCTGACTAACATGATCATCAGTATTAAATTTTATTGAGTTTCCTCAAATCCCAATACAGCATATACTCATTCTGAATATAATTCATGTTAAAAGCTCCATGAACATAGAAAAAGGACAGGATCTAAATTAAACAGAATTTTGGGACAAATATTAACTATCCTGAAATCCATTCAAGGTCTGGAACAAACAATACATGAATGTTGTTTTGCTGGAATTGCTGAACTTCAGAAAGATGGTATAGGATGAAAATGAAGAAAAGCAACCTTAGACAAAGACTACCACCAGATGGCAGCCTCTTACCATTACGTATTGTTAAAAGAACCGCTGCAGAGCTATTCCAATTTCATCTTTACCTCTTAAGGTGAGGACTTAAGTTTCAATAGGCAAAGATCTTTTGAGAAAATGTGCAAGTTTGCAAACACAGAAGAAGGGAGGAACTCTAGATCCCTTGATTAAATTCAGGAAATGAAACAGGCTAGTTGCATAATAAAAGTCTGACAAGGGAAGAAATTGGACCAATTGCTAACTTCATTTCAATTTCATACCAATATGATCCTCAACAAGCAGGAATAATGACATAGATATTCTAACAAAATCAGTTCACACATGAATCTAATTCCATTATGGGCAATCAATTAGATGGACTTCTTTTTTTCTTATTGAAGCATAAAAATCAATTAAAGAATGAAATAAGGGGGGGGTCACTAACACATCTTTAAGAAGTTTCTTCAGTGTAAGAAGTCAAATGGCATCATCAGAACAAGCTCAGAACAAAGAACAGTAGATTGGCTTTAACAGAAAAGTAACCTTTAGCTTCAAACCTACAGTATTTTATAATGCTAAATTACATTTGGAATAGGTACACCATAGAAGTTTTCTCAGCTATTTTCAGCTGAGTGCCTTTTCCTGCTATCTCCCCTGAGGAACACATGCTTAATTTTAATTGGGGGAGGATACCTATTATGTACATGATGCCTTACCAAAAAAAAAAAAGGCTCTTGTCTCAAGGGCTTACAATCAAATAGAAGCACATATAAAAACAACAAAGAAAGGGAATGAGAAAAATAGAAAAGAATACCCAATATCGAGGTTAAAGAAAAACAAGGAACATTACACAATTCTTTCAAGTGAGTTTTGTTTGGTTCAGTTGTATAATTGGAACTTAGTACAGGACAGTTCCCTCTCTCAAGCATTTTATATATGAAACAATTACTTGAAAGAATACCAATCCTTAAATGGAAATATCAAACAAGATGTTTTATCTCTTCAGCTGAAAGAGTAAGACCCCTGGAAATGAAAGAAGTACATGTGCAACAGAACAATCACAGCCATCACAAACAAAATAATCCCATAAACATCAATATTCACAAATACTTCGATACACGTATTACACAGATATACAGGTAGTCCTCAACTTACAACCGTTGGTTCAGTGATTGTTCAAAGATACAACAGCACTGAGAACAATGATTTACAACTATTTTTTAATTTATGACCATTGCACCATCTCTGTGGTCACAAAATTTGGACACTTAGCAACTGGCATGTATTTATGACACTTGCAATATTTCAGGGTCTTGTGACCATGTTACGTGACCTTCTTACAAACAAAGTCAATGGTGAAGCCAAATTCATTTAACAACCCTATTGCTAATTTAACAATGGCAGAAATTCACTCAGCAAGTGTGGCAAGCAAGGTTGTAAAATGGGGCAAAAACTCACTTAACAATTGTCTGCCTTAGCAACAGAAATTTTGGGTTTAAATGTAGTCATAAGTCAAGGACTACTGTAAATCTGTGTATTTTCAGATATTGCTGATGACAACCGACAATACATCCCCTAGACATAGACTGCTGAATGCTGAATTTCATTAGGGAACCTAGAGATTTTCTACATCTGCCCAGTATGTGCTTTAAAAGACAAATTATGATCAGGGAAACATGAAAAATATCAAGGGAGAGATGGCCTGAAAGAGATGGAATCAACCTCAACGCAGTCTGCTTCGTTATTTGTTCAGAAAATCACAATTAACCTTGCTGCTTGTATCTTTTTAATCTTCTATTCATAGCTATGGTAAGGATAAACAAAACAAATACTTCAGAAATTACATGCTGTACAGACTAAAGATCAACCAAGCAATTGTTTTGTCTTTTCAAAGCACAATACAGGATGTTCAAAACTAAAAAGTAAGAATAGATTTTAGCCACAAAACTCCATACAATCCCTATTTGACAGCTAGAAGATACAGATACATTTGAATGTTGGCAGTCCAAATTTGATATCCCTATTATAAATTCAATCCCAAGGTATTAAGGACTAAAAAGTGAATGTCAAAAAAAAATAAAGATTATCTTCCTGCTTGCCTAAGAAGCTGAACACAGCTCAGAAGCAGCAGGTTTTGAGCAAAGGGGGGGGAAGGATATTCATATTTAAATATTCAATCTTGTACATTTTCTCTAAATGTAATGCCTCATAAAGCCTTCTGAAAATAACTTTTTTTCACAGTGCTTTTAAAATAGCACATCTCTGCCCTAAATTTCCCACCTCTTAAAATAACATCCTGCTACACCATCAGCTGACACTCCTCCACTCACAATGTAGAAGTCATTTGCTGATAATTAACCCATTTGTCCTCTAAAGAATTACATTTCACCTGCTTCGGTTACATTGACTGATCAGGAACTCAAAGATGGAGGGCATTTTAATAACTTTTTCATCTTCAGTTTTTACACATATACCGTACTTCACATTTGCACAGAATTGCTCATCAATTATCTAATTGTAATGAAGCAGGGATGCAATAGATTCATGAACTGAAAGGATATCCTAAAGAAATCAAGATCTGCTTTCTCTTGTCCTTGAATGCAGGACATAGAAACACGGGCAAGTTACAGGAAAGCAGATCTGGATGGATATTAGACATAATTTCCTAACAAAAACAGAAGTTTAATACCGTACTGTAATAAATTAGTTAGGGAGGTGATAGATTCCTCTATAGTGGATGTATTTGTAGAGGGTTGATTAGTTTAATCTTACATCCTTTTCTGAATTTTGCATATGATTTTTCTATAAAACAGAAGAGAACGTGTATAATCACTGAAACCTATCTTTCACATTGTCATTTCTTACACATATAAAATATTTTACATTAACTTTTCATTACACTGATGCCCAAGTCAGAATGACACTTTCCATTTTATAGTCTAAACCACTGCACTAAATGCTTTCACACTGATCTTGATATCCTCTCACTTGGATTACGGAATCAACCTGAATTCATCAGTCATATTATCACATCCAGGCCTGAATGTACTTCTTATACGCTCCGAATCCCTGTAATTTTGGGGAGGGGGTGTCAAGTGACTTTTAGAACGACAGGGAATGTTTTATGATTATGTCCTTCTTTCCATTTCACGCCAAATACATATTTATTCCATTATTCCAACAGTACCTTGGAGAACAGTTGGAACCTTGAAAGTAGGAAGTAGCCCTCCCTCCAGCATCTGGAAAAGGAGACCATAAACACCGTCTTTGGTAACATGACAGAAGCGACCACTGCCTCTGAAAGTTGAAGGTCCAGTTCTTCACTGGAAGTCTGGAGAACCTCATTGGCAGGGGCAACCAAAAGGAAAGCCTTTGCATTTCATTTCCTTCTTTTTGCAAGGAAGGATGCTGAATCATTAACAGCAGCAGCAGCCTCCACCATCCTCATGACACCTTCCCTCCCAGTGGTGCAGCATCAATTTCAACCCAACACACACACACACACACACGTGTGTGTGTGTGTGTGTGTGTGTGTGTGTGTGTGTGTGAAGCTAGAAAACTGCTGAAGCATCTTCCCTGCTTTACTCTGGAATAAGATGCACTGGATACCTGCCCCCCCCTTGCACACATACACAGGTTGGAGAGAAGAGGATGCGGGGGGGGGGGGGGGAAATCACGTCCAGAAATTACCTGCAAGCAGCAACTACCGCCCTCCCATCTGAGGATGTGGCTTTCTGCGGGGTCGAGAGACTTTCCAACAGGCTACAGGACGGGGACAGCCCAATCCAGCGAGCGACCCTCTTCTGCGGCTCGCCTTCCAACCCGTCCTTCTCCGGCGCCGCTATCTGCTCTCAACGCTCGCCAGAGGCCACCAAAATACTGAACCGGAGGGCGCTGCAGCAAATTTGAGAGGCCGGAGCAATCCACTCACAGTCTAAAAAAGGGGGGAGGGCAAGCCGACTGTACGGCGGGAGAAGTTACAGTTAAAGGCGGCTTTGGGGCTTTCACGTGCTCCGTTTGGTAACTGCAGATGAAGGGGGTTCTCCCTGTGGAGGAGCGAGCCACGCCTGAAGCACGGCCTGAAGGAAGAGGTTTCGCTTCTTGATGCGTCCCCCCCTCTTCTGTTGGGAAAGTGGGACGCTCCGCCTCGCCTCTGCTCCCTCGAGCGGCTTTAAGCGGGGGGGGGGGCATGGGGGGGATGGATTAGGGTTGAGCGCGGCGACGGGAGAGGTGGATCTCCTCGGTTAAAAGTTGCCGTTGGGATAAACCGCGTCTAGATTTGCGCTGCCCGATCCCCAAAGAAGATTCGTTCGGGAATAGATTCCCATCGATTTCAATGGGGTCAGCGCTCAGGCAGCAAAGAGGATGCAGCTGTCACTTTTTTTCTCTCTCGCCTATGTAACCGCGCGCGCTCCCTATTCAAGGGACGGCGTTCCTTTCCAAAAGTGGCCTTTTATTCATTTATTTAGAAAACAATATTTCCTCAAACTAAATTAGATTTCATAGGCAATATTTTGCGCCCTTCGCGGTTGGTGAAAAATTATCTCCAAAGGCCCAAGAGGAGAGGTTAGGCAAGGATACATTTTCTATATTGCAAATAATAGATTTCCTTCACTTGACAGATCCTTCACTTCATAAGATGTAAAAAACAAAATCGTTTACAAGAAAAAGGTCAAGAGGTCAGGGTTTTTTCCCCTTATTGGTCTACATACAAATTTTGGATTTTTATTTTTTAAAACCAGGTAGATGGGAAGTGCACGTTAAATGCTCACAATTAAATTGGCCTTTGTCTATAATCTTTCCTGCAGTATAACAAGAAGTCCAAACATTTTCTACCTAAATTCTGCCCCCCCCATCAGCTATTAAAATGAAAGTGCTATTAATTAAAATGACACTATTGAAAATGTATGTTTTCTAAATAAATCAAGAGCGCCACTTTAGGATAGTAGTTAAGGCACCTAAGTAGAGACCAGAAGACCATGGACTATTTCCTCTTCAGGTACAAGCCAGCTGGGCCACCTTAGAACAGTCACTCTCAGCCCTTGGAAGAAAACAGTGAGAAGTCCCCTCCAAAAATCTTTCCAAGCAATTTGCATGAACTTTTCTAGGCAGTCATCAGGACAAATATATACTGTATAAGCATATGTAAAACTAAGTAGCAAATGCTATACTATTTTATCATTAAAAACTTTACATCTAATCTTACTCTATGTATATGTACTGTATGTATAATAGCTAAAAGTAAATCTTAGTGTATGTATATGTATGTATATCTGGAAATACAAATTCTAGATAAAACTACTAAAAATAACCCCAGTTAATTTAAACTGAAAATAATCAAGATAACAAAACTAAATACCTAAAAATATCAAAGAATTCTTAAATACAGTGTATAAAGGTCTATTAAATGCAAATAGTTGGAAATACATATAGATAGAGGGGGTTGTATTATATGACTTTCTTCAATTTGTTCAAGCTGTGATTCAATTTTTAAACAATAAATTAAACTCAGGCCCTATGGGAATTATATTCTCTGGTCTTGACTCTTCATTGATGCAAAAACCCTATATTTATTAATTAAACAGGTTTATATAGTTGACCACACACACAAATAAGTCCTATGAGATAGACATGAACCATGTTCCTAATTATTATACAACATGTAACACTGAATAATCAATGTTATTGACATTACTTTATTAAAAAATCAATAGGTATAATTCAGTCTTAATGTCTTAAGAGGTATAATTCAGTCTTAAGATAGTTCTCTTTATGTGTAATTTTAAGTGAAAAATTAGAGCCTGTTACTCCAGATTTTATGAAATACTGTACATATCTTGTAATTGGCAAGGACCCATATGCACTTAATGAATTATTCAGAATGGAAATCTCTAGTGGATTTTCCCTCTGATAATAAAGGCTTCTTTACTGTAGAGGTAGTATACAGCTCCATCATTTTGGTAATTTATAATATTGTACTAAAATATTTTTTAAAGGAATTGAAAATGATTCCCACCTATGTGAAAAAAATGCCTTTATTTTCTGACATGCACTCCTATAGTATTTATTCACTTTCCATCTTACATACCTCAATATATATTTTGTTTTTCACAATTTAAAAACAGTATTGAATTTTTAAAAACAGTATTGAAAAACCAAGCTCAAGGCCACTGAGAATGCCATTTGATTTGTACCTATAGGCCCAAACAGCAGTATTTTTTGTCATATGGGTTACATTTTTCACAGCTAATGCTCTTGCTCTCTCTGTCCTCCCATACACATATGGAAAAATTATCAATATGATTATAAAAAACTTAATTTAAAATTAAGTCTCAGACAATTTATAGCTCTGTTTCTTGCTTCCTGTAAATAATCTATCAATAGTAAAGTACCTAATATTATGAAAGCAAAAGCAATCTATTTTAAGGCAATGGTTTAATTGCTTTGTGTATGCATACACATGTGTCTTTGAGTCAGTTTTTTACTCCTGGCAACTTCCTGGACAACTCCTGGCAACTCCTGGCAACTCCTGAATTTTTCTTAGCATTATTTTTTCAGAAGTAGATTTCCATCGCCTGCTTTCTAGGGCTAAAAGACAGTGATTTCCCAAAAATCACGCAGATGGCTTTTGTGTCTAATGCGGAACAAAAATTCACAATCTCCCAGTCTGTAGCCTTGTGTTAACCACAATACAAAGTGATTCTGAGTTTGCCTACCCATGATTAATTTAAGTATGGTTTGCTCAAACCCATTTTCTAGATTTGCCCAACTCGATGGCTACATTCACACAACTTAGTTACCGAAGAGCCAAAGTCACTAAAATCATATTTATATACAGTATTTGATTTCTTAAAATTCTACCTTTATTATTTTTATAAATAACTTAAGATGGTGAACGCACCCAATATTCCTTCCCCCTTCTACATTATTTCCCACCACAACAATCCTGTGAGATGAATTGGGCTGGCAAAAGACTAACTTGTCCAGATATATATATATATATATATATATATATATATATATATATATATATATATATATATATATATATATATATATATATATATTACATATTACTTCCCTCATAAAGTGATTTGCTGTTGAATGTTAAAAACAACTTCATGTGAAAAACTGAAAAATAAACAATTAATTTGAAAAACTTTGTCCACCCTATTAGTGATTTTATAGAGAATTTTCCTCTAATGTATTACTATAAACAATAACATGTTTTAATTTCTTGGTTTATATGTACTTAATTAAACAGTAGTGCTTATAATGCTACTTTTTATATTTATAATCTATTTCTGATTCAGGAACTTAAGGAACCATCTACAACACTAGCTATTACTATTTTTTTTTTCTTACAACAATAACTTTGTAAGATAGATTAGTTGATAGAATGACTGCCTTACAAGTGAACTTCCAGATGTGAAAATGCACATTTGTTTCTCTGAAACAAAAGAAGTCTAATTTCTTAAATGCCAATATATATATTTATATTTACACACAATAGGTAAAATTAAAAAGGCCTAGAATTTGTATCATGAACAAAGCAACTCCAGAAAAAAAATGGGTAAAATTAGTCAAAATCTATTTATGTATTCTCTTTCCACCAAAACAACTAATTCAAATGTTGGGAAACCCCATCCCAGCAAGCTACTACCAGATATATACATATATTTCAATATTTTATCATTTTGATTATATCACATATGAACCATGAATAATTCCTTGTACGTGTAATGCATTAAAACTGCTGATATGTATATTGTACAAGGAGAATCAGTCTGATATAGTAGTTAAAGTGTTGAACTAAAAACAGAGAAGCCCAGGTTCTAGTCCATCCTTAGGCACAGAAGTCAGCAGGGTAACCTTGGGTCAATCATTTCTTCTTAGCACTAACCACTGTAGGGTTCTGCCACAAATGCTAGAAACAAAGCAACAATTGGTTTTATGGGCAAGAAGAAGAGATAAATTTTTGATAAGTAACAATCAGTATAATTGCAAAAGCCTTGTAAATTTCCGTCTCAAATAGGTCAGTAACTGAATGAATCCAAATAAATGAATTAACATTAAATTTTTTGAATTGTGGCTCCATTAGTGTTAAATGTCCTTTATAGATAGGGCAGGGAATATACCGTATGCAACATTTAAAGCAAAATAAACCAGTTTCTAAAAGAACCTTCCATTGGTTTGCAGAAACAAGACAGCCAAGTTTATTATTACAAAAGTATTTTAATTAGCAACAATTTCATTTAGATCTTTGAACTTCTTCTAAAAATAAGTTATCTGTTTGGGAATCTCATTATTTCTTCCAAGATTTTTACAAACCCAGAATATCAGATATTGTAATAATTCCCCTTTTAGAAGTATCCTACCTGCATTTCAGGACCGGCACCAGTTTTGATTCCAGGGCAGGGTGGTGGAATGGCTATTGTCATTCAGGAGGTTCTTGTGGCTTTCACAGATGCTGTTCTGCAGATAAGCAGATGTGAGACCCAGTTTGTATAGTTGGTCTCTAGAAAGCAGATGGATTATTGCTTCTATACTTACCTCCTTGCTGTGCAGTGGTTTATTCCTTCAGCAGCTCAACTCTGATTGCGTTGATGGCGTAGTTTCCCAGACATGGTGTATGATATTGGGAGGTTTTAAACTGCTGTCCCTGGGTGCAAAAGGCAACCATGGACCTGAATCAGGTCATCATCCACACACACACACACACAATTTTTCCATCCTAAAAGAGGTTGAAAATTTGAATGCGCCTTATGCTATGAATGTATCTCCACCCAGTCTCTCAAACGGAGGTTTGAGCTTTTTTTTCAGCCTGTGAAACATCCGTTTGAGAGGATGGGCAGGACTAAAATAGAGGTTTCACAGGCAGAAAAAGCAAGGCACAGAGCCCACAACCAACAAACCTATTGCTAAAGTTCTCCTCTGGGAACAGCTGATTGAGGGCATTGTATTCATGGAGGCCATCTACCACTCACTCAGCTTTTTTCTTATTTTCCTCCCCCAAAACTATGATGCATCTTATACTCCAGTGCACCTTATAGTCCGAAAAATACGGTACATTTCATACATACATACATGCATGCATGTATGCATGCATACATCTGAAGTAGTTTATATCTTGGAGTAGTTGCTACATGATCAGAATTTGAAGGATATTAATGTCCAGTAATGGGCCTCCCCAGTACGAATGGGATTGGCGATCTGGTAGGACTTTTTAGTGGGCTCCAGATGCCGGTGTGAGCACGTGCACGACCAACAAGTGTGTCCGACATGTGCAGAAGCAAAAAAAGAGGCACAAATTGCTGAAACCTCACCTGCGTAAGCATCATGCAAGATTTTGCTTCTGATGCATGTGCAGAAGTATCGCATGGTAGCATACGGACATGTGTCGGGCACGCACACATGTGTGTGGCGGCCTCAGGATCCGGGCACCAGTAGGAAAAGGTAAGTGGACCCCTTCACTGTTAACATCTATGGTCTAATGGTCTAATGGTCCCCTTCCTTTATAGGGAGGTTGGAGAGAATCTTGCAGCTGTAATGCACAGTTCGAATATGGCATTAGCCATTAATCAGAACAAGAGAGTGACAATGACTTTAGTTTGCCCATATGTGGCCTCTCCCTGCTTGTAGATTCCTAGAGATGCCGATTCTGAAAGGAACCCTGGAATCCTTTTAGGAGAAAGGGAATCAGGAACATATGAAACATCTCTAAAGCTCAAGATATCTTAGGGATAATATTGCTCTGGTGTGCTGTGAAAATTTTGCATACTCTCAGAGGTTGACTGCAGTGTAGTTTGGCTTGATTATCAGGGAGATGTTTCAGCCTGCTAGTTTTGAAGCAATAGGCTAGGACAGTGATGGCGAGCCTTTTTCAACCTTTGGTGAACCTCTTTGCCATCAGAGGGCTAGAGCCTTACATCTGGGGGCATAACCGTCTATGTATAATCTTATGTTCTTTTTGATTAGTTAAGAGCTCCGAGGAGACCCAGATGTGGCTGAATACAAATGATGGTGAATTCATTCTTGATTGAGGGTATATTTTGCTTTCTCTTATGAAGGCAGTAATCTATTCTCTCCTCAAGAAACATTGCTCTGATGTTGGATAACTTCTGACCAGTCCTAGCCTTCCATTTTTTTTGAAAAGAGGATTTAGAGGATAATTAGAGTGTATGGAGGAAGCAGGTTGTCCAGAATTCTTTCAGCCAGGTTTTAGGACTAGACATAGTTAATGCATCTACATCTGCCAAAGGAAATAATATTTCCAGCTAAAAATTAATAGGAACCTGACTAGGCTTTAGAAAGACCTGTGAGAAAGCGTATTGTGTCCAACACAATGTATTATTAATAATGGTGTTTTAGGTGGTTTGTAGGGTTTTTTTTAATTGAAATCCCTGATAGCCATCTAGAGTTTCATGGTGATCAGGAAGTCATACGCAATGAATGAAAGAATAAATGAATGGAAGAATAAAAGAATGAATGAATGAATGCTGAGCATAGGAATTTGAATTTATATAACATAGACATGGATCCCAATACCTGCCATTAATTCAATAAACTCAAGTAATAATGTTTCAGGTTAACTGAAAGAGGAGCTAGTTTATGAATGTTTTATTCTAACTAATCACTGCAGTTTAAATTGGGGCCCAAAAGCATGCAAGATTAAATTGCTAAATGTATACAGGATTAAATCTACAGAACTCTCTTTAATGAAATAAGAATAATGGTCAGACATGCCTATGCATTATTCTGCATCATCGACATATGATGATACCTTAATTTCTGTTCCATCTCCCATACTGACTTTAATATTTAGCATTTCAAAATTCACAAGCCAGCAATTTCAAAATCAAATTACAGTAAAAAGAAAATTAGCAACAGGGCATATGCTTGATGTAAATTTTAAAAAGAAAAATAGACAGTATATGATGAGCTAAATAAACTACATCCAGAATACGGAATACAGAATACAGAACTTTGGGGAATAATAAACTAAAACTAATTTTAAAAAAAATCCAGTTTACTGATTAATTTCATTTAGAAATGCTAACACTTCAGCAGTACATAAATTATTTAAAGAAATGTGAAGGATTTTTTTCTGGAATTAGCAGTTCTAATAATATTCTTCATCTTAAAGAGTCCGTAATATCTTAGCTGCATTACTTAAATTACAAATGGCAACACATCAACCTTCAAAAAATTGAAAACATCAGTTTATTTATTTTTATGTAAATTGATGAAAAAATAAAACACTATGTAAACAGGCTCTGATGTCTTCTCTATATTCAGTTATCAGAAATATAACCCTTGACAAAATGACAATCTTTTCCTGTGCTAGGAGATTCCTAATGCTTTCAAAAGTAATACCCTTGTTTCTAGTACTATATTTAGTAGAAATTGCATAGCAATAAATTCACTATGCTGTATATTGAATTGTCCATTGATTACTGGAAAGTAAAATCCAAAAGTACAAAGTAAGCATATGAAAGCATCAAAGCCTCACTACCTTCGCTTCTACATAAATACTCACTGTCTGATTCCAACTGCTCTGAAATGACCTAGCCTTTCCCATCAGACTCAGTTCTCAGCTTTTTCAAAGGCCACATGTAGGTTCACTAGTGTTTACAAAAGTTGTCCTAGGCAACCAAACAGAACATAGAAATTTAAAGGGACCCACTTCAAGGCTATATACTGTATGATATTCACCAAATATTGCTTAACTCCCACAATCTTAAGGAAGTATTATAGCAATTTCCCAGCTGTATGGGAAAATAAAGAAACACATTTCAGCTCCTTTTTCTTTTCTCATGTTGGCTTAGGAGGAAATATTTCCTCTATATGAAATGACTGATTAAATATGATGTCAGTATCTTTTTAAAATAACCACAATGTCACATTCTTCCTTGTGTCCATTAAAAAAAATATCAGATCAGTTTCCTCTAGTAAGTGAGTTTTCTCATCAGTGAGAAATATATAATACATTTATTATTTGTTTGTTTGGGGGTGGGAATGGCAGTGTATAAATCTGAATATTGTGGGGGAGGAGATTTCAACAGGTTGACACGGTTGTTAATGGATTAATGTTGTGAGTAATAAATCATTTCTTACCACAGATGGTTCTGTTGAATTGACAAGATATTGGAATAGCTACTTAAGGGTTTATGGGTGGAAGAATAGTTAATTTGGTTTGGTATTGATATTTTAAAAGATTTCTTGATCTCAGAACTCATTTAGAATATAGAATCATGAAAAGTGGAACCACAATCTAGCCAAGCATATTATGTGAACACACTCTGTGTAACTACGGTAGTTTAGGGTTCCATGTGTTGTGCAACTGTAGAGTAAAAAAACAAATAGATTGAACAGACCATGTTTAAAATAATCAATACTAATCCTGTTGTAATAATACAACCGTTTTGTACCAGGCAACAAGTACAGGGCTCAGTACTATAATTTATTTTTTTTAAAAGCAAAATAAATTTGGCAAGTCTGAAGACTTGCCTTAGTTCATGTGAGGTCATATAAGGACAAAGGCCCTGTTGAACACAGCCTCTGACATATTCTGTTTGTGAACACAATCCTCCACCTGCTCAGAAGACTACTCAAGTTATAAAGACTGCCAAGCAAAGTCATAAGGGACTGAAAGCAAAAGTGTTCCTGTTCTTTAAATACTAAAGCTGCAACCTTATATTTAACAATAAGCTCAGTAGGATTTGCTTGTAAGTAAACAAGTTTAGGTTTGTAAGATTAGGACCTTGTTAAAGCAACTACTGTGCATAAGATCAGCCACAGGATGAGCATGCAAATAAATAATTATTTAAATGACCATATTTGCTTCCAAATTGAATTGAAGTTAACCATTACTTTACTTACAGCTTTAATAAAACAAGGTCCTTAAAGGTAAATATATCTTTCAAAATCAATTTTAGATCAATGAAAACTTAAGTTTCTTTGTTTTAAAAAAAATTATTATTCCTAACATTCAAATCTACCAGACTCCACATTATCTTCATTTTTCTCCTATTAGGTCTTACCAGGATCTGTTCTAAATTTTTTTAAATTAGAATTTTAAGATTGTTTTTTAAGGTATAATTGGATTGTTATTATTGTTTCCTGTTTTTCTGTACATGCTGTGAGCTGCCCTAAGTCCTGGGAGAGGGGCGGCATATAAATCCAATAAAATTAAATAAATAAACAAACAAACAAACAAATAAAAGCAGGTTCTATATAGGAAGTAAACATTTTTTCCTCTTGCAAAATTAAAAGTTGGTGGCCAGAGACAATCATTAGCAACCTGCTAATGAAACAATTGGATCCCCTTGTTACATTAAAAATGATATAATAAATAAACTATAATTCAGCAGGTTCACATAACAGATTAACTCAAAACTGGAGGGGGGGGAGAGTGACTGTGAATCTCTATGTTAATCTCGAAAGCAAATAAATTATGTGCGTTCTAGTTTGGATTGCTGCAATGTATTTCTATAGTGTTATTTTGGTAAACATTTTGGAAATTTCAAAACAGTTGGTACTAGCCAATATGATGATGAGATGCCAATGATCTCCTGCCTAGTCCTATTAAAAGTACTGTACTAAGGATAGATGAAAGCAAGTGAAAAATCACTATTACAGAGAGAAGACTTATATATGTTGCTCTTCATTATCAGAGCATTAACTGACTTACTATTTTGAAAAATTCTTCATGTAGAGTTGCTGGTTAAACACAACAGTCTTGCATTTAATGGAGTTCATATGATACAGCACCAAGTGCATTAAATTTGCACCAAATACATGCACCAAATTTTTGTCATTCCATTTCTGTGGAAAAAGTTTTTATTTTATTTTTTAATTTATTTTATTTTGTCAAGTACATATTGGTAGTATACATAGATATAACACTATTTATATACATGAGATGGGTACTAATAAGGGGAAAACATTAGGACAGGGATGGTAAGCACACTGGTGCATTTATGCATGCCGCTTAGTGACCTCTTAGGAATTGGGTGAGGTCAACAGTGGATAGTCTAAGGGTAAAATTTGGGGGGGTTGGTGACAAAACTACAGAGTCAGGTAGTGAGTTCCAGGCATTAACTACTTGGTTACTGAAGTCATATTTCCTACAGTCAAATTTGGAGCGGTTTACTTTGAGTTTATGTCTGTTGTGTGCTCTTGTATTGTTGTGGTTGAAACTGAAGTAATCATTGACAGGAAGGATGTTGTACCAGATGATTTTATGAGCTATGTGTAGGTTGTGTCAAAGGTGATGTAGTTCTAAGCTTTCTAAGCCTAGGATTTCAAGTCTGGTTGCTTGAGATATTATGTTGCGAGTAGAGGAATGGAGGGCTCTTCTCGTAAAGTATCTTTGGACACTTTCTAATGTATTTATGTCCGAAATGCGGTGTGGGTTCCAGACAGATAAGCTATATTCAAGGATTGGTCTGGTTAAAGTTTTGTATGCTCTGGTTAGTAGTGTGATATTACCGGAGAAGAAGCTACATAAGGAAAAAGCGATGTTGATGATTCCTAAATGTGAAAAAGTTTTATTGTATATGCACATGCAGAGAGAGAAATGGAATCAGCCATTAGATGCATAACCTATAATGGTGGATATAAAAATATATCTTGAATATAGATATTTCTGATTCTGTAGGCTATTAACCATCAGTTACAATATTTACAGCACACTCCAGCAACATCCAACAATTACTATGTCACTATAACAGTAACAAAGATAGCTTTTACTGTACCTGCAATGGTTGGAATGCTAAAAGACATTGATCACTACTAAGAAAATGGCTATTTCTACCTGAAATGCTGGGGAAACTGCTGGCACTGAAGGATCTATGAGAGCTTTTTGTATTTGTTCTTGACTTGCAGACGTGATAAGCAGACTCTTACTCAAGGATTTGTTAGAGGTATACATACATGTCATCATAACTTTGGCTACCTTCTCCGGTAAACATATCAAGTTCCTCTTATTAGTGGTGGGATTCAAAATTGTTTACTACTGGTTCTATGGGCATGGAGTGTTGTGGTGTGGTAGGAGGATACTGTAAAATCTTCATTCCCTCCCCACTCCATGGGAAGGTTACTGCAAAATCTCCATTTCCTCCCAATCAACTCAGGAGGCAGAGAATAGATTGAGGCAGGGCCAGTCAGAGGTGGCCTGCATACAAGTTATGTATGGTATGTTTGTGTGTATGTTTGGTTTTTTATAATAAGGGTTTTTAGTTGTTTTATTAAATTGGATTGTTACATGTTTTTTTATCATTGTTGTTAGCTGCCCTGAGTTTGCGGAGAGGGGCGGCATACAAATCCAATTAATAATAATAATAATAATAATAATAATAATTATTATTATTATTATTATTATTATTATTATTATTATTATTATTATTATTTACCAGTTCTCCGAACTACTCAACATTTCCACTACTGGTTCTCCAAAACCCTGCTTAATACCGCCTCTGCCTCTTACTCTCCAATCTTTTATAGACAATGGAAATGCATTTTTCAGCATCCTAAATGCATATTTCCTAATGATATACAGCAGAGGTAGAGAGAGTTCAATAATAAATGGTTCCTCAGGTTGTTTAGGATAAAAGGCTTCCCATGGAGTACAGTAAGTGCTATTCCAATTGTTCAATTTTTGTATGCTTTCCTCATGTCAGTGCTCTAGTCTTTTCCCACTATTTGCCAGCAAGGAATAAATGGATGCATGCAGCTGGATGAATTTCAAACTGAGGGATTGTTTCCTTGGCAGGATTTCTGAAACTCTTGCCTTTGGCTATTTGTTCCCCTCCCGAAAGGCCGTTCTCTACATGCCCTCTGATACCAAAGGAAACCTTTATATTGTTGCTGGGTTATGAAGCCATGCAAATCTTGCATCTATCAACAGGTAATTGGGAACATCCTGCCCTTGAACTTGAGTTGAATATAATTTTCTTTGAGTATATTTCAATTAGCAATATTTAAATATTTGTGTATTCATTTGTGTGTCTCCTTAAGTATAGTAAGCTTCTCTAATTTCAGTAAGTTATATTAACAGGAAAGGAATGTTTCCATCAATGTTTGTACTAGTCTGCAGACTACATCATAGCAGTTGTTATGTGCTTTTACTTTTGTCTTCATTTCTTGAGCCACAAAGATCAAATGAGGGATGGGAGGGTCTGAATCATTACCACCTAGATTACCTTAAGAAGTATTGTAGGAGTATTTTTATTCTACAGCTATTGAGTTATTTGTATTGCCTATGACTGAACTGTATGCTCAAAATGACAAGTGTAAGTAATGGTTATAGCATATAGAAATTTCTGACAGCATAGTCCCTGAGCACTGAACACTAATGAGGATTCTAGGGAAGCAATGAGTACGTCTTTCACTTTTATTTATTTATTTATTTTATTTATTTATTTTGTCCAATACACAATGAGGGCTTTAGTGGGTATATATCTATATACACATAGTAAAATACATGATGAAGGTTATAGAGGAGATACTCATAGTAAAATATATCTAAGAAAGAATAGAAAAGATGATATAGTAATAGAACATATCAATGAAAGAATAGAAGAAGAGATATAGGAATAGAAGAAAGGTATAAGAGATATAGGAGAGCAATAGGACAGGGGACGAAAGGCACTCTAGTGCACTTGTACTCGCCCCTTACTGACCTCTTAGGAATCTGGATAGGTCAACCATAGATAATCTAAGGGTAAAGTGTTGGGGGTTTGGGGATGACACTATAGAGTCCGGTAATGAGTTCCACACTTCAACAACTCAGTTACTGAAGCCATATTTTTTACAGTCAAGTTAGGATTAAGTTAGGATTAAGTCAAGTTAGGAATAAGATTAAGATTTTTATATGGCAGCTTTTGCCTCTGATACAGCAGGCATTTGGCTAAGGTAGGAGCTATGCAAACATCACAGTAATGTATCTTGAGTAATTAACTAATCCTGGTGTGAAAAAATAGGGCTTATCCCAATCACACACTCCCAACTTAGAAAATCCAACAGAAACATAGAAGGTTCTGATCTTAAGCCAACCTTTTTCAATCTAAATAATTTACTCTCACATCTGGATGCATCCAATTATTTGTTGAGTCTTTCTCATTGCCATTTGCGAGAGGTTGATTTATATGTCTAGGCTGTGGCTAAAGATGATTTCTGAATGTCTCAGAACAAACTGAACCCTTTTTGTTCTTCTTTCTAGTTGTGTTACATTTGAAGGTTAGGTGAGGGAGAGCTGCTGCTGTGTTCACTTGAATTAATGATATTGTCTAAAATAAAGCATAATATGAATGTTCTGTAATGCAGCCATTATCCCATGGTATACCTTTCCTAACATGAAGCATCTGAAAACAAAAATAAATACTCTAGAGCAGCATATTTTCAGATTGGTCTGACCAAGTGAAAACTTGTATTTTCCCCCTTAATTGAGACTTATTGGTATAAAACCAGAGATCATTCATATGTTTAGCTCATTGATTTTAACTCTGTCTCCAGTAGATACATGCCAAGAAGAATTTATTTCCTTCCTCAGCAAATAGGCAATGTGAAGTTTGTCCACTGAGCAGTTTTTCTGAAAAGGAAATCATTGAATTTTATAATCAACCAGGTCCATATCTAACAGATATGTCCATTCAGATTTTGGTTTCTCCCTCATAGGATAGGTAAACAGTGAATTTCCTGAATAATTCTGATGTTTTTATGGACAACCTTCTGAAATCTTGCCAAGAAAATGGCGGGGACTTAGCCAGACAATTATTAGGAGTCAGTATTGCCTTAAAGGCAGAAAAAGATAATCCAAGCCAGAGTTTAAATAAGTAGTGAATATTACCAAAATGTATGCTTATATTTGGCTGTAGAAAGAATACACTTTTTATTACAAAAACAAAATACAATTGTATACAAATTATGCTATAGTGAGACTGGTTGTAAGGACCAAATATCTTACTGGTAAAATTTATTTATTTATTTATTTATTACTTAGATTTGTATGCCGCCCCTCTCCGAAGACTTGGGGCGGCATACAAAAATAAAGTAAAACTCTATGCTACATATGAATATAATCTTTACCATTTACTACAGTGGTTCCCAAAGTATCATGAGGAAGAGTTGTATGTACTTACATAAAATGGCTAAAACATCCATTCATTAAAAGTCAAACTGTCCAAAAGTCAAAGGTTTGCAGAATATGGCATGCCAAAAATATGAGTAATTTGGGGATCTGATTTCTATAGAAAAGTTTACAGTCTGAATATTTTTTAAAATTCCTTCAGCCATCTGATAGGTCTCTTGTGGGACCATAGTATAATAAGAGTCAGGAATTAAGAAAGAATTGGAATGGTATACAACAGGAGTTCCCCAGCTAAGAGGTGCACTCCCTCTGGGGAAGACATGAAAAAAGCCTAACTCATGAATGTATGACATTTTTAGAAACTTTACATTAATAGTACACAGTATTTTTCCACTGAAAAATCTAGTGGGCTAAAAGAAAACGGTGGTAGGGATGAGTTGAAAGGAGGCAGGAAAGCACTATGAAGATTAGTGGCTATGCAACCAGGATATCATGGTGGATAGATTGATAGAAAGGAGAAAAAGAAGATGTTGTGACTATTGGCGACAATATGGTGAAATGAAGGTTGGGTGAGTTGATAAAAAGGAGTGAAATGTTGCAAATATAGGTGGGTGTGTGGTGGAAAGACTGATGGGAAGGTTGTTGGAAGATTGGTAGATGTTGTACTTAAACATGAATGGTCAATAAAAGTATGGTAGTTTATTTTCATCATGCAAGTGCAATTGTCTGGTTAACAGAGAATCTACAGTGCATTATAGAAAGGCATTCTTGATGTTTTTAGCCTATTTATGCATTTTTGGGAGTGATTGGGATTGCTCTAGTGAAATCAGTTTTGTGTGACAATGAATGATGTACATCTAACAGCAATATTAAACTGCAAAGCAGCGCCTGTAAACTGTTGAATTTATTGGTGTCATAAGAAAAATATTTTAATATACATTTTCATTAATATAATATGGCTGCATTAATATAATATGGCTGCAGTTAAAATACAAGCATTCAATACCAATTATATGAAGTACAGTTTCATTCCATGGAAACAAAATATGACTGACACTTTTCAGTGTATAATATACTATTCATTCTTAGTATTAATGCATGAGATCTAGTTTTTTTCAGGAGACATTCTATGCACAATACTTTGAAAGACAAGCCAAAGGAATTTTTGTTGTTCAACTTTCTAAAAGTGGAAATACCTGGATTTGCATTTTATATATAAAAAATAATCAGGTATTGACTGAAGTTGTAAAAGTGGGCATCTTAGGAAGTATCATTTCTAATTGTTAAGCAAGAAAATGATAATACAAGAGAATCTCTTTTGATATTTTGCTTGCTGAAAATCACTAATACTGAGCATGAAGCTGAAAACAAGAAAAATGTATCAGGTTTTTCATCTTTCTGTAAAATCTTGTATTTAGCACCTGGTCGAATATATTATGCTTCTTTTTTCACAGTTCAAAAATATGCATCACAATTTTGTCTCTTGCCTGCCTACATTTTATTCACTGACAATGGAGGTGTGAAAAAACTTCTTTTTCAAAGGAAAATTCATATCTGATGTTATGAAAATGGTTTTCCCCCTTTTCTCTTGTTTTATTAAATGGTTTTTATTGGAAAACTGATTGGTTTATTTATTACTTTAATTTGTAAAGCCATCTGTCTCAAATACATGACTTATGTATGCACCGACAGTGCTCCAGTGATACTTGGCTCTTACTTGAATTTGTTACTTGGTGAAATAAAAACTATAATCATAAATCAGTGTGTCATGCAGAGAAGCACTGGTTGCTAAAATTCTTCTAGATAATGTGCATTTAAAAGTGGGAAATTTGATGGTATATACAGTATTTGGATATTGTTGAGTAAAGACTTCTGTTTTTGCATAAAAGTATTACTTTTAAAAGTCTTTTGAAAGTATTGAAGCTAAAATAATGGATATTATTTTTCAAAGAATAAAAGAAAGGACAGCGTGTTTCACATTTATTGGAATATTTCAGATACATTTTGTAATTTTTGAAGGACTTCAGTTTAAAGCTGGAAGAAACAAAAATACTGCAAATGTAATGTGCCACAAAAAAATTCCAGTGCTGGAAATGTTGAGTGAAAACTGAGATTCTTAATTTCATTAAACTTCTAAAAATGATATTAAAATTGTTTTCATTACTTAATGAAACCAATTAACTAATGTTACCAGTAACATTATAAAGGGGATATGGAGAATAAATCTGTAGTACACTGGGACTAATTGGTAGATAGATTCAATTGTTATTTTCCAGATGGTTCTGATAAGTCCATCCATAAATACAGGTACGTAGTCCTCAATTTATGACCAAAATTGGAACTATAATTTCCATTGCTAAGGGATGTGGTTATAAAGTGCAATATAAGTTGATTGCATTGCTTAGCGAAAGTAATCCCTGCATTCTGTTCTGCAGGCATGTCTCAACCGCCTATAATTACAGGATAATTAGTCCAGGAAGACACACACCGCATGATAAAAGGAAAACCCAAATTTTTTATAAACAGAAAAACAGAAACAGCTCCTTTTTTAAATGTCAAAGGGATTTTCTGGTACACACAAGGCACAGGTTAAATGCAGTCCAATTGCTCACCCAATAACTGGGAAATTGAGTCCAATTCTAAAGTCCAATGAGTCCACACACAATCCTGAACAGCAAAAACCACGATCTTGACAAAACAATGAATCAGATAAACTGCCCTGAGGCTAAAACACCAGGCTGCACTTTTATCTGTACCACTAATTACAGCAGCCCCACCCAACCACAGGTGGCCTCATTTTCTCTTGTAATAATCCTTCAGTTGTTGTCTCCTATCTATCACTCTATGCATGCGTGGATGTGTCATTAACTCTTGTTCAGAATCCAGGGATGATACAGATGACTGATCTCCTTCTGGGCTCTCTGCCAAACTCCCCTCTACCCTGTCACTCACGCTTCCTTGGTCAGAGGAGACTTCACCGGCAGATTCTACTGGGAGCAAAACAGGTCTGCGGCATGTGGATGTCTCCCCCACCTCCACCTCCACATTCCTTGGGGCAGGAGCTGGACCAGAGCTAACCACAACACATTCCAGATTGCCAACTGAATCCCACCAGTCAACAGCTGAGGACCCACCTCAATCCAAACCATTCCCAATTTGGTCCCAGCTAATCCCAAAACTTAGTTCTGCCAAAGTAAAGAGTTACCTCCCCTTCAACTCTCCCCAACTGCTTATTCCCTGCCATTTTGGCTGCTATGCCCCCTGCAAAAACAAAAACAAAAAACATCTCACTGGAAAGTTTTTACTGCCAGCTTCTCCATTGGCTCTGCTTGTCAAAATCTGGTTGTAAAGCATGCAGATAGTTGTCATGTAACTGTGCTGAAGTTATAATTTTGAATGGTCATTAATCCCATCAATCGTTGAGTGAGACATAACTATACATCCTCCAGCAAAATGAGATAGTACATTGCAAAACATGCTGGCAGTCATAAAACATAAGTGTGAAGCACTGGCTGCAGGGTCTAAACCATGCCTACAACTGGTCAGTCAGAAGGGAGGCTGTACTATGAAGGCTCCGGAATGCTCATTGCACAATAGTTAATGGGATACCAGGCACAGCTCAAGAAAGAAGGTATTGTATCTTCCTCCATTCCAGTTGCTAGATCCAACAGAGTCATACACTACTGGATTAGTATCTGGACAATATTTCTCTGATTTACACATGTTCTACAGCCACAGTTACTGTACTCAGCAACTCAAAGTTAAATAAATGTAGAGCAGGTTCTCAAGCTTAAAAACAAAGTAGCACATCTCATCCAGTTTGGAACAATCTCGTTACTTTTTACATTCAACAACAATTGGTTATCTTTGGCTTCTAGGCTGAGGCCACTGTGCACCACTTTTTAATTCTCCAAACAGAAAAGAATCTGCAGGAGTTTATCCTTGAATATGGTCAGAAAGGATGAGACAAATTCTCAGCAGCTCCCCCCCCCCCTTCACAACAGAAGAAAACAAGTTGGCCTTCTCATCAGAATATTAGTTCTGATTCTAGCTAGTAAATATATAGCATCACACTGGAAAAGAAGCCTATAAGAGACTGAATTATGGAATTTGGTCCTATAAAAATATAGCCAGGATTAGGTGTGGGAGGATGGGTATAGAGTACTGATTGTTAGAATTAGAGCATTTTAGCTGGAATTGGCAAAAAGAATGGAATATACTTCTTACATTTGGAAATCATTATTTGAAAGCATCTTCCACATTTAGGTATTGTAGTCCAGTGTTTTTCAACCAGTGTGCCGCGGCACACTAGTGTGCCGTGAGACATGGTCAGGTGTGCCGCGAAGCTCAGAGAGAGAAAGAAAGAGAGAGAGAGAGAGAAAGCAAGAAAGAAAACAAGAGAGAGAGAGAGAGAAAGAAAGAGAGAGAGAAAGAAAACAAGAGAGAGAGAAAGAAAGAAAGGGAGAGAGAGAGAGAGAAAGAAAGCAAGAGAGAGAAAGAGGGAAAGAAAGAGAGAGAGAAAAAGAAAGAAAGCAAGAGAGAGAAAAAGAAAACAAGAGAGAGAAAGAAAGAGAGAGAAAGAAAAGAGAGAGAGAGAGAAAGCAAGAGAGAGAGAAAGAAAGCAAGAGAGAGAAAGAGAACAAGAGAGAGAGCAAGAAAGAGAAAGAAAGAAAGAGAGAGAGAGGAAGGGATAGTGGGAGAGAGAAAGACATAGAAGGAGGAAGGGAGGGAAAAAGAGAGCAAAAAAGAGGAAGGAATGAAGGAAGAAAGAAAGAGGGATGGAGAGAGAGAAGAAAGAAGGGAGAGAAAGAGGGAGGGAGAGAGAAATAGAGCGAAAGGGAGGAAGAGAGAGAGAAAAATATTGTCCAAACTTTTTTAGCCCCCCCCCTCAATGTGCCCCAGGGTTTTGTAAATGTAAAAAATGTGCCATGGCTCAAAAAAGGTTGAAAATCACTGTTGTAGTCTACCTGAAAGTACCATTATTAGGGAAGATGCCAGTGTTTCAGCCCAAATGGCAGCAATCCAGGGATGAAATTCAGCAGGTTCTGAAGAACCTGTATGGGACATTTTGAGTAGTTCAGAGAACCAGCAAACACCACCTCTGGCTGGCTTCAGAGTGGGGTGAAAATGGAAATTTTGCACTATCCTTTCCCTGTCACAACCACCAAGCCACACCCACAGCACCAGTAAGGAAAACTTTTGAATTTCAGCCAGGCAGCAATCCCATCTGAACTCTATCAGACTCCCAAATGTGTCCTTATCTTAAAGTGCATTTCACCAGAGTGCTAATCAGGTGTAGGGAAGCCAAGGTTCAAGTCCATCTTCAGGCACAGAAACTTACTCTTTCTCAGCCCAGCCCACCTCACAGGATTGTTGTGGGGAAAAAATAGATGGGAACTCTACTACCTTTAATACCAGAATAAAAAGCAGAATATAAATCTAATTAATATATGTTCTACCTGCCTGAACATTTATTCTCACATTGTATGTCTAGCCAGCATGTATTTTTGTCTTTGTTCTGTTTAGGTCTCTTATTTCCAATTCTCAGTCATTCTGATCATATTATTTCCCCCCCCCCCAACTGGAAACAACTCGACTTTCTTGGTTTTCCTTTGAAGATGTTTCACTTCTCATCTAAGAAGCTTCTTTAGTTTCTTCAGCTCCCCAACCAAGCCAGAGCTGAAGACGCTTCTTGGATGAGAAACCAAATGTCTTCAAAAGAAAAACAAAAATGTCCAGAACCCTCTTGGGGGGCGGGGGCAGGAAAGCACTTTTGGATCTCTATTTACATCTCTATTTAGAGATCTATGAGCCTCGGTGGTGCAGTGGTTAGAGTGCAGTACTGCAAGCTACTTCTGCTCATCGAATCTCAGTAGGTTCAAAATTGACTCAGCCTTCCATCCTTCCAAGATCCTTAAAATGAGGACCCAAATTATTGGGGGCAATTTGCTGATTCTGTAAACTGTTTAGAGAGGGCTGTAAACAACTGCTGCAGCTGTATACAAGCCTAAATGCTTTTGCTACTATAAATGCTATTGCTATTTCTGACAGCGAGGTAATAATGCAGCTACTCAACCCGAATCAAGGCGTGTTTACTCATAAAAGTTTATTTGAAAATTATTTCCACACACACAGAAGATACCTATACAGATGACAGCAACCTAAGCTTTTTGAATCAGCCTTCCATCCTTCCAATGTCGGTAAAATGAGGACCCGGATTACTGGGGGCAATATATGCTGACTCTGTAAACCACTTAGAGAGGGCTGTAAAGCACTGTAAAGCAGTATATAAGTCTAAATATACTGCTCAAAAAAAATAAAGGGAACACTAAAATAACACATCCTAGATCTGAATGAATGGAATATTCTCATTGAATGCTTTGTTCTGTGCAAAGTTGAATGTGCACAACAGCATGTGAAATTGATTGTCAATCAGGGTTGCTTCCTAAGTGGACAATTTGATTTCACAAAAGTTTGATGTACTTGGGATTATATTGTGTTATTTAAGTGTTCCCTTTATTTTTTTGAGCAGTGTACTATTGCTATTTTGTTTTATTCTGAAGTCGCAGAGTGGCGAAAGCGATCATTTTTCTTCTCAGCAGATATTTAGCGCTACATTCCGATTCCGTCCCTCCGTCCTTACTTCAGAGCAGAACCCCTGCCAGTCCATCGGGAACTCATTCCCTTTAGTAAGCCTAAATGCAGCAATATAGTAAACCGGCTACTTTATATTGTATTTTCAAACACGCCTATTAAAAGTAGCCGCGGCGCGAGCTACGGAGCCGATAGGTAGGTAGGTGGCGACTATTTCCAGTCAGAGCAAAACCGGGGTCTGTCACATCGGGCGCCTAATGTGCGGCGGAGGAGCCGGAGTGGTTTTCTCTGCAAGCGGATGGCACCTGCTTCTCATCCTATTGGGAATTACCAGAATTATTTTCAGTTCCCGCCGGGCTGCTTAACGCAAATGCCTCAGAAGCTTTCCTCAGGATAGCCCCCCCCCCCCCCTTCAGCAGCCCGGGCCGAGGCGCGCCGGAGGTTTTTTTTTTTTTTTTGCTGTGAGGACTCCGAAGAAGGAGGCGGCGCTTCGTAGGCCGTCATTTCCGTCGTGTGTGAGTTGGGGCGGGAGCGAGGGAGGGACGGCGGCAAGCGGGCAAACCAGCCAAGCGCTCTCACTGCCGCCGCCTCCTCGCTCCTCAGGGCCGCCGGTCAAACCGCCCCCCCCCCTGCAAAGACTCGGAGCGGAGAGGAGGAAGAGGAAGGCGATAGCCGGGAAAGCCAAGCGCGAAGGGGAGGGGAGGGGAGGGAAGGGGCCGCTCCGCCGCCAAGCCAAGCCAAGCGCCGCCGCTCGAACACGCAACTCGGGATTCCCGCCCTTCCCCTTTGGACGGACGGCGCAACCCGACCTCTCTTGCTCGCCCCGGTCCGGCCATGGGGAACGCCGCCACCGCCAAGAAGGGCAACGAGATTGAGAGCGGTGAGTGAGGCCGGACGGCGGCGGGAAGGGGAGGGAATGCGAAGGCAGAGCTTCTTTGCTCTGTGGGAAAGCAGGCAACTAAGGCAGGCAGCTCTCTTCTCCGCCCCGCCGCCGTTGCTTCAGCAAGGTGCGCCGGGACGACAAGCGGCAGGCCCTGCGGCCTACTAGCCTGACGGGTTGCGGCAGTGTGGCAGCCCCCCTCTCTCCTTTGCCCCGGGCAGCAGGCCTGGGAGGGGGAGGCCGTGCTACGCCGGAGCGCCTTCGGTCCTCTTTACTTGGCCTGCGGGGCCTGCTTTGCGTTAGGAGCCGGGGTGGGGGTGGGGGGCTCATAGGTGAGCCGAGTAACCCGCTGGCGGACAGGGCACGAAGGCAGCCCCACTCGCAAAACGGACTGCGCTTCCAGGCTCGCTGTAATCGAGCTGCTCCGGCGGAGGAAGGCTGAATTAGAGCCGGTGGGTGTGGGTTTCTCTCGTTCTCCTTCGCTGTTTCCCCCCCCTTTTCTCTCTCCCTCCCCCCAATCTATAGACTTTCCAGAGAGAGCTTTTATATCATACCAACCTACCTGGTGAAGGAAAGGCGCGTAACACAACAGTGTAAAAACTGCACTGATTTGTCGGGTCCCCTGTTGTTTCTTCTTCAGGTAACAGCCCCAGAGATCTCCCGATCCTTTCCCCATGATAAAATCCCTATGCTTACGGGAAAAGGATTAGTCCCGGCAGCTGCAATGTTAAAGAAAGCTTTCAGGCATGTTGTTGGTCGTGTAGAAAGGTTTAAAGTTATGTATGTCCGGGAGGAGAGGGGTGGGAACGTTAATTGATTTCTACTGCAAGGCAGAGTTCTAGCAATAAAACTTGGATCGCCCGAAGTTTTGATAAGCAAAGATAAAGCAGGTGCCCCAAAGATCCTTTATTAATATTAGATAAATATTTGGATTAGTCTTTCACCCATCACAAGGAAGCAAACAACATCTTTCTCTTGTGCTGGACTATTAATAGCCATATTGATTGCTTTTATTTATATACTGCTTTTTGTTTTATTTATTTATTTGTATCCCCACCATTATTATTTTTATAAATAATTCAGATGGGGAACATATCCATCACATCTTCATCCTCCTATTTCCCCCACAACAATAACTCTGCAGTGTGAGTTTTACTGAGAGTGACTGGCCCAAGGTCACCCAGCTGGCTTTCATGGCTAAGGTGGGACAAGAACTCAATGCTTTAATGTTTTTTGCTTGGTGTTTTAACTACTAGGCTAGACTGGGCTTTTCATTTTAACTTACCTGGAGTCATTTTAAAATAGCAGTTTATTTTGATTAGATGCATAGTCTGGCAAATGTTGGACAGTTTGCTTTACAAACTTATCAACTTAATAAGGTTTTAATTGTAGGAAGCTATGAGTCTCTCAAACAAAATTAAATCTATGGCTGAATAATAAAATATTATGCCACTATTGGCTTGTTTAAAAAATGAAGATGAGTGAAATATGTTTAACACCATAATATACTTTATATTTATAAAATAAAGTCCACTGAATTAAATTAAATTTGCTCACAAATAAGTTTATATAATATCACAGCCTTCATACGACTCAGAGGAACATCTCAAGATTCAGGCACCAATGGTTAAAAGCATTGAATTATAATGAATTATTCTTGTTTAAATAATAATATGGAGAATCTTTTTCTTGAATGCCTGGTGTGATGAATCAGGTGAGCCTGAATTTGAAGAACCCCCCCCCCTCATTTTGCATTTTATACCTGAAGAAAGGATTTCTTTTGCAAGTATTATTGAAACTTTCCTTTCCTGCCATGGTACTTCTTGTGAGTGCTAGTTAATGGTGTCCCAAATGAGCTATGGGTGCAGAGGGCTATTTATGTAGACAACCTCTTAATCTTGTTTCCAATGCTTTACTTTTTCCAGCTTTGTTTGGCTTCTGCTGAATGTAAGCTGTACGTTGAAAGGCTTAAAAGAGACAGATTGCTGGGTTCTTACTTTGAGATCCTCTTTCAATCTTTTACTTCTCAGATATGTTGTTTTACAGTTCTGTTATCCCTAGTTAGCATTCCAGGAGTTTGAAGTCTGCTTCTGTAAGAGGAAACCTGATTTCTAAAGAAAGACCTCCTACACCACAGCATGCTTTAGGTATAGAATATAATGGGAGATTCTTGTTTTCTTCCCCCTGGAATCCATTTATTTAATGTACAATTTTGTGATTCTTTGAAGCAATTTGAACAAATTCCATAATCTTGTCTAACCACTTTTCATTTCTCTAAACTGAAACTCTGGTTACCAATTTACAGTGCAAAAGTTGGGTTTCCAGGATTGAAGTCTGTAAATCTGTCATCTCTTTACCCTGTATGCATATAATTAAAAATAGTCAAGTATTTGGCTATGTCCTAGATTTGCTGTTATATGGCAGCATCGATTATGGTGTTCAATAGCTATATGCACTTATAAACAATTTTGACCATTCTCTTAGAGCTAATAATGGCTTTTGGCCTTTGGTGCGTTGTTTTCTGATTCTGTTGGGACTTTGAATGCAAAATAAGGCAGTGCATTGTTTGAAAAGAAAATTCTAGTGAAGAACTTTTTTAGGATTACATAATAAAAATTGTGGAATAGTAATATACTTTATGTGATTTTTTTTTTGATAGAGGGTGGTTTGACTGATCTAATAAAACTTTGGCCTAGGACTTTGATTTTTATAATACAGCATTGTGAACCTGTTTTTTTAAAAGCTAAGTGTTTACTAAATAAGTAGTCCACAATAAGAAATTCTGGCTTAACAAACTTGAAGTGTTGGATGATGACATGATCGTGGGAAGAGGGAATGAGGGCAATAAGGCAACTTCTCCTTTGAATCAATCTTAGCTCCTGGTGACTTCATGGATGTGCACAATACTCATTGGTTTAATTAACTGTGAAGCCAACTGTTGCATAGAAATAAACTGTCAAGGACCAGCCTTGGATGTTTTTAAAAGAAATTTGAATGTGTAGTATCTGCAGGCTGATAATGTTTTTGCATGCTTTTAACATAAAATGATAGTGACTGTAACTAAATACGCTGCATGAAAATGAGATTTTAAAAATTCTAAACTGGCAAGGAACAATTTGATTAAGTCAGTGACTAAAACAGTACAACTTTTGTTGGTTGAAAAAGTGAATTTCTGTAATTTATAATTTATAAATAGAATATATTTATACATTTTAACAAATGTAGAATGTATCAAATAAACATTTGTAAATCTAGTAATTTTTGGAAAGGCAGAATTCTAAAAGGTAAAATACATTTAGAGCTAAGAAGCAATGTATACTTTCAAAGAAGTATAAAACTGGACTTGCCAACCAACAGGGAATTTGGATTCCCTTTAAGATTTTGGTACTATTAAATAAAACATTGAAATATTGGTGGTTTCATGATTTAAACTGCAACACTCTCTACATGGGGCTACTTTTGAAAAGTGTTCGAAAACTTCATATTGTGCAGAATGCGGCCGTGAGAACTATCGTGGGGTTACCTAGATTCTCCCATGTCTCTCCAACACTCTGTGGCTTGCATTGGCTGCCGATCAGTTTCTGGTCACAATTCAAAGTGTTGGTAATGACCTATAAAGCCCTACATGGCATCGGACCAGAATACCTCCGGGACCGTCTTCTGCCGCACGAATCCCAGCAGCCGATAAGGTCCCACAGAGTTGGCCTTCTTCTGGTCCCGTCGACTAAACAATGTCGTCTGGTGGGCCCCAGGGGAAGAGCCTTATTTATTTATTTATTTATTTTATTAGATTTGTATGCCACCCCCTTCCGCAGACTCTGGGCGGCTCACAACACAATAAAACAGTTCATGACAAATCTAATAATTTACAATTTAAAATATTAAAAAAAACCCATTATTTAAGCAAACATACATACAAGCATACCATACATAAATTGAATTGAATAGGCCCGGGGGAGATATCTCAGTTCCCCCATGCCTGACGACAAAGGTGGGTTTTAAGGAGTTTATGAAAGGCAAGGAGGGTAGGAGCAGTTCTAATCTCTGGGGGGAGCTGGTTCCAGAGAGGCTCCTTCTCTGTGGCGGCCCCGGCCCTCTGGAATCAACTCCCCCCGGAGATCAGAACTGTCCCCACCCTCCTTGTTTTTCAAAAATTGCTTAAGACCCACCTATATCGCCAGCCGTGGGGGAATTGAGATATCTCCCCCACACTTATATAGTTTTATGTATGGTATGCTTGTGATGTATCATTTTTAAATGACAGGTTTTTAGATACGTTCTTTTAAATACAGTGGTACCTCAAGATACGAACCCCTCGTCTTACGAACAACTCATGATACGAACCCGGGGTTCAGAAAAATTTTGCCTCTTACGAACTTTTTTCGAGTTATGAACCGGCGTTCGGAGACTGCTGGGAAGCTGCGCGGCTGTTTTAAAAGGTGACAGCCAGGCGGCGGGGCTTCCCAGAATCCTTCCGAACGCCGGTTCGTAACTCGAACAAAGTTCGTAAGAAGAGGCAAAATTTTTCTGAACCCTGGGTTCGGTTCGGGAGGTTGCTGGGAAGCCCCCCAGCCCGGCTGTCACCTTTTAAAACAGCCGTGCCGCTTCCCAGCTGTCTCCCGAAGCCGAACGCGGAAGTTCGGCTTTAGCGTTCGGCTTCAGGAGACAGCTGGGAAGCGGCGCGGCTGTTTTAAAAGGTCGCAGCCGGCCTGGGGGGCTTGACAGCACCCCCCCGAACCCCGAACCAGGGTTCGGGGGGGTGCTGGGAAGCCCCCCAGGCCGGCTGTCACCTTTTAAAACAGCCGCGCGGCTTCCCAGCAGTCGCCGAAAGCCGTTTTTTTGCGGGGGTTTTTTTGGTTGCACGGATTAATTGACTTTACATTGTTTCCTATGGGAAACAATGTTTCGTCTTACGAACCTCCTCCTTGCACCAATTAAGTTCGTATCATGAGGTATTACTGTATTAGATTTGTTACATTGCACATTGTTATTATTATTGTTGTGAGATGCCCCGAGTCTGCGGAGTGGGGCAGCATACAAATCTAATAAATTATTATTATTATTATTATTGTTATTATTATTATTGAAATACGGTTCATGAGAATTATCAAGTCGCCATTTAATATTTTAATTTTTAAAAATGCATTCCTGTGTGGGAATCATAATTCTGATTATGAATTATCCAAAATGAAACATTTGTTAAGTTAGTTTATCCCCATTTTACGGCCTTTTTTGCATAAGTGAATCACTGCAGTTGTTAAGTTAGTAAACTGGTTGATTGTTAATTGAATCTAGTTTCCCCATTGACTATGCTTGTCAGGTTAGAAAAGATGATCACATGACCTTTGGACATAGCAACAGTCATAAATATGAACCAGTTGCAAAACATTTGAGATTTGATCACATGATCATGGGGATGTAGAAAGGCTGTAACGGTCATAAATCACTTTTTTCAGTGCTGTTGTAACTTTGAATGGTCACCAAATGAATTTTTGTAAGTTGAGGACTACCTATATTCTTATACTGGCAATTTACCTTTACATTGATGAACTGTCAGCTAGCTACAGTATTAATAAATATGCATTTGAAAATTGTTACAGGTACATTTCTGAAGCTTAAACCAGATTAGCCTGGTCTGGTTTGGTGTGTTTCCAGTCTGATTCCTTCCAATTCTGAGTGTTATGCTCCCAATGTTTACTGTTTATAACTTTAATGTTTTAATTCTGGGTAAACTAACAGAGTTGTAAGCTAACAGGTAGCCCTAGAAACTAAAGAAATAAATATAATTTGAATTGCACTTGTTTGCAATTTGTACTTGGGAATGTTTTCCTTACTACTCTAACATTTGAAATTTAATTCACAGAATATATTCAATTTTATCTTAATATAATTTTGTAGCAATGTCTTTAATTCAGATAATTTGAATGAATTATTAATGTTTATATCATTGGGCAGTTTGATCAAGAAATAGTTGTATCATGGACTAAAATACAGTTGATTTTTCCCCTTAGCATTTTGTATGAAAGCAGCTCTAACATTTTATAAACCATAGTTTAGGCTCACTGTATTATGCAAACTCAAGTGTGTTTTATTCAGAAATCAGAAATAAAAGGTTATGTATGTAGTGGGGGAGGTAAACTAAGTGGTTTTACCACACTAAAACCTTGGGTTGCAAAACAAATCCTTATTTCTGGCAGCAGGTATTGTTGTTTGTTTCCTTTTTTAGAATGTTATCATTATGCTGAAATATTCTGAACTACAAGTAAATATCTGAAGCTTAAGTAATAAAAACAGTTACATCTGAACCTTTTGCATTTCAGAATATTGCTTCAGATTATCTTTATTATCACAAAATTCTGCTACTTACTGTAATACGTATATATATGGAAATGCCAGTGTTTCAAAGGCAATTATGTGTTTAGACTGCATGAGCAAATTATAAGGATGATTTTCAGAAGCCAAAGTTCTTCACAATATTGATCATATTTTACTTTAGCTTTTTGCAAATGTTGGGTGTTTATTTTATGCTTACAGTTTTTGCTCTACCATTTTGACAAGGTGTGAATCTCAATGTAAAAATTTAAACAGAACATAATATAAATGTTTAAGGTTCTATTAAATTGAATGAGACTTTCTTGCAACTGGCAATGCAGATAATCCTCGACTTGTAACTCTTCATTTAGTGACTGTACAAAGTTACAACAACACTGAAAAATGGAAACTTACAACTGTTTTCCAGTTATCACCTTTGCAGTATCCCCATGATCAGGGGTGGGTTCCTCCCGGTTTGGACCAATTTGCTCGAACCAGTAGTGATTTGCTGGTGACAGCATGATGATGTCACTGAAGCGGATCGGTCTGTGCCAGTCCATGGCCACCGCCATTTAAAAAAAAAATTAAAATATGAGCATGTGCAGAAGCTGGATTTCTGGCACTGTGGATGTGGTTGCCATCTTGAGGAAGCAAACTGGGACCCCTCCTTGGGTCCCCTCAACTTTTCAGTCCCAGAAAGCAGCTGAAAAATGCCCTCCTCTTTTGCAGCCATGCATCATTTTCTGTCCTTCCCCTTTTTATTTGAAGTTTTCCCTCCCACCCTAAAAACAAAAGAAAATGAGAGTGTGTGTGGGGGGGGGAGAAGGATAGCTCAGACTATTGCTATGATTTTTTTGCTCTTAAATTCTGTTGTATAGGTTGTATAAATTTTGGTGATGTAGAAATTTTACTTAGAGCCTGTTAAACAACAGAGCTAGCTGACTGCCTGAAATCATGATTCTGTATCTTTTAGGAGTAAATCCCATTGAAAGAGAGTGGCCTTACTGCAAAGTAAATATGCATAGGCTTTACATAGTTGAGAGATAGGGTATTGATTAGTACCAGGTGTATTATAGAGAGAAATGAAAATTTCTGTAACAACAGATACTTTGTGGCTAGATCAGGTAGGTATGTGTGTGTGAGTGTGTGTGTGTGTGTGAGAGAGAGAGAGAGAGAAGAAGAACAAGAAAAGAAAAGAGAGAAAAGGGAGAGAAAGAAGGGGGAGGAAGGAAGGTGGATGGGAGGGAGGGAGATAAAATCAGAGGAGGGGAAAGGAAGGAAGGTGAAAGGAGGAGGAAGGAAGGTAAAATCAGGAGGGAAGGAAGGTGAAAGGAAGGGGAAGGAAGGTAAAATCAGTAGGGGAGGAAGGAGGGTGAAGTCTGAGGAGGGAAAAAAAAGGAAGGAATATAAAATCAGGAGGGAGGGAGGATGGATGGATGGATGGATGGATGGATGGAGTAAGGATATGAAGGGGGTTCATGTGACTAGGTGGGAGTGCATTATGTCGGGTTGGCCTTGACCTAGGTTTTGTTTTCTGTGGAAAATGGGTCCAAATGGCTCTTTGAGTATTTAAGTTTGCTGACCCCTGACCTAAACAAAAAAACAAGAATGATTTAATGTGCCTCCTGCATAATTTTTTATTACCTCCATGATATTAACCATTCAATTGTTAAGGTATCCAAGACTTCTAAATCCTTTCTGGTATACTCTTTATAGCAGAGTTAGCACATCACATGAATATACATATGAATAAAATCCACTTGTATCAATCAGCAGGACTCATATATGGTATTAGGAGAGAGAGAGAGAGAGAAGAAAGGAAGGAAGAAAGAGAAAGAAAGAAGAAGTAAAGGGAAAGGAGATGAGAGATGACAAGAGATGAGAGGAGAAGAGAAAGGAAACACCACAAACCCTGCCACTAGGCGTGGCTTCAGAAGACACTTTGAAACAGCAATTTAAGGCTGGAAGATATCTCGGAGGTCATCTAGTCCAACCTTGTACTGCAGCAGGAAACCTTACATTGTCTGGATTATTTTGGTGCCTCTAACGGAGAGGAAATTTGTCAGGAAGGAGGCAGAGTTTACTAGGTCAAGGCTGCCATGGAGAGGGAGGCAGAGATAGTCTTTGACTTACAGACCACAATTGAGCCCAAAATCTTGGTTGCTAAGCAAGAGCGTTATTAAGTGAGTTTCATTACATTTTACTCAATCCATGACATTTCATGGCTCTAAAAGTCATGTGCAAGCTAGGAAAGAACATCTGAAGGCATGTGTAATGTTCTAATGTACAGAAGTTATGGTTAAATGTGTGGTAGAAATTGGACTCTGGGTGTGTTTTCCCAAATGTAGTAAGTGAGGTTGAAGTGTAGTTTTAGAAGAGTGTGTGTGTGTGTGTGTGTATACAGGTAGAGTATATATAGTAGATAACATATTTTTTGTGTGCCTATGTGTAATATGTATAGTATATTTTGGATGTTAAGTAGTAGTAAATAGACAGGGAAATTGTATCTCATTGAGGCCTTTGAGGAGAAGCCAGGTACCCTAACTCTTGACATGATTGATGTCAAGTTGGCCTTGACCACCCAGTCACATGACCACTCAGTTACATGATTACCCAGTAATCCCCCCATCCTGTCACATTACCACAAGCCACGACCAGAGTGGTAGTAAAAAAAAAGTAACCTATCCTTGTCTATGATCATGTGATTAAATTTCAGATCCTTAGCAGCTGGCTCATATTTAGCATATTTGCTATGTTCCAGGGTCACACAATCTCCTTTTTTCGACCTGATAAGCAAAGTCAATGGGGAAACAGATTCACATAACAGCTGGATTATCAACTGCAGTAATTAACCTAACTGTGGAAAGAAAAGTTATAAAATGGGACAAAACTCCCTTAAATGTTAACAACATAAAGTGTTGGCTTAATTGTGGTCATAAATTGAGGATTACTTTTATTTTAATCTGAAGATGAGTTCTGTTATTTCAGAACTTTTAACTCTCAAGAATTCGCACGAATCTCAGCGACCAGTTAGGTTCCACAGAGTTGGCCTTCTCCGGGTCCCGTCGACTAAACAATGTCGTCTGGCGGGACCCAGGGGAAGAGCCCTCTCTGTGGCGGCCCCAACCCTCTGGAATCAGCTCTCCCTGGAGATTAGGACTGCCCCCACCCTCCTTGCCTTTTGCAAACTCCTTAAAACCCACCTATGCCGTCAGGCATGCGGGAATTGAGACATCTCCCCCAGGCTTATATAGTTTTATGTATGGTATGCTTGTGTTGTATGTTTTTAAATAATCGGGTTTTTTAGATATTTTTTAAATATTAGATTTGTTCATTGTATAGTATACTGTTTTATTATTGTTGTGAGCCGCCCCGAGTCTGCGGATACAAATCTAATAAATAAATAAATAAGTTTTCCTCCGGATATAGAGATAGAGCCAGAAACATACATCTCTTGTGTTCGTGCTCTTACTAGAAATTCGAAGTGATTACTCATAGAAAACTTTCAAAATTAGATCAAGAACACTTAAATTTCAGGAGCCAAGATTTATATCATTCCCTAGTTAATCACAAAGCCATTGTATACAGAAACTTGTATTTTTAAGAAGAGTTGTGCAGAAATATGTTATCCTTAGTTTGTTTTAAAGTGTCATACATTGTAAATAGAGCAATTGGAAATATTTTTACAAAGGTATGGCACTTTTCATTGTTAGTGGCAATGTGCTCACCCTCAGAATTTTAACTCTTTCTTCATATTGGTTAAATAACTTGCTCTAATTTAAACATGCTACAAGTGGATCTCTTTTTTATTGACCTTTCATTCTAGCTTTGCAACTGGATAATGAAACCTTGGGAGATAAAAAGTATGCAGAAGTTTATTTGCAGTATTGTACAAGTTTAAAGTAATAAAAAAACAAACCCAGAATCACAGATACAAGAAATATGTACTGTAAATACTTTATAGCAACTGCCAATATTGGTATTACAGTGACCCCTCGATTTTCGCGGGGGTTACGTTCCAAGACCTCCCGCGAAAATCGATATTCCGCGATGTAGCGGCGCGGAAGTAAAAACACCATCTGCGCATGCGCGCCCTTTTTTCCATGGCCGCGCATGCGCAGATGGTGGAGGCGGGGAGCGACAAAAGTTCAGAGGCTGGCAATGGTTGTTTTTAATGCTGGCCACCCCCCAGCGCCTCTGGCCTCCTCGCTGCTCGCCCGCCCGCCGGCCGCTTCCTCCGGCAGGTAAAATCGCTGCTACTGACACTGGCGGTGATCGCCTGCAGGGTCCGGTCTCACCTGCCTCTTCTAAGACACCGACTTTTCCGACTCCAGCCCCCGACGGCTCCATTACGTTTGGCCACGAACTCGCCTGGAGTCAGGCTGGCGGAGACACGGAAAAATGGCGGCTACTATTTACAACTGAGCCGCGCTGCCTGGAGTGAGTCGGGAGTGAGTCGGGTGAGTCGGAGAAGGGAAGAGTGGAGGACCATGACGGCCAGGGAGAGGGAGAGGGAGACAATTGATTTTAGTCTCCATTTTTAAGATCTTTTATTTAAAGCTTTGCTGGCCCTTTAAAGGACCTTTCGGAAGTGGAAGGGAAGCCTAAGAACGGGCGGAAGAGAAGGGGTGAAAACAGCTGTTTTACCTACTGTGCACGCATTGCGCTTCCAAGCCAGTTGGCAGACCACTGATATGGATATGGACCTGCCCGCCGCTCGCCCGGGGAGAGGGGGAGAGATAGAGAAAGAGAGATAAGGAAAGAAAGAAAGAGATGAGAAAGGAAGGAAGAGAGTGAGAGAGAGGAAGAAAGAGAGAGAGAGAAGAGTGGAAGGAAGAGAGAGAGAAATGATAGATAAATACCGTGGAGTATTTTTTAATCAATATTTTTTGAAAAACCGTGGTATAGCGTTTCGCGAAGTTTGAAGCCGCGAAAATCGAGGGATCACTGTATAGATAAAAAGGGCATCTGTAAGTTGCAGGTTGTACCCATGTAGACAGATAAGTTTTGATTTAAAAGTAATTGTATGCAATTAAGTTTTTTTGTAGTTGATAAAATGTTTTTAAGAATATGTTGCTTGCATGTTTTGAAATTTAATTCTTAGAGTTCTCCATTATTACTGATTTTGATGTTCAGTAGCAATGTAATAGTTGAGACATTGGAATTTGTCTTTTAAGTTATAGTATGGTATTCAAGCACGTTATTCTCAATGGCTCAGGATGTAAAACTAAGAAATAAAGACTTCTTTCAGAAACTATGGCAGATGCTTTTTGCTGTAATAGGTTAAATCTTATTGCAAGTATCTGCTTCAATGTTACTTTATTGTAACATAGAAGTAATTTAATCATAGATGTGTGGCGTCCATTTGTCTGGAATGTTAAAATTGGTTCTACTGTAGTTTAGAAAATGGAAAACCATTATACCATCCCCAAGTGGCAGAGTTAGTACAGTACTACCCGAATTAGAAGTTGAATATTCCAGAGTTCTCAGGTCTATTCCATTCTGTACATACCTAGTGGAAATGATGTATATGAACTTTGTAGATATATTTTAAATTGGGAGATGAGCCACATTTAATCAGCGTTGCATTTTAAAGTTATAAATAATTTACTTATGAATATTAGCAATTTTATCCAGTTGATTTTGAATGTCCTTTGAATATTCCTAATTTGTGTTTCATTTGGGTTTTTACATTGTTTGCTTATTTGCAAGAAATAGCCAAAGCAATTTCACTTTAAAATTCATGAATAATTTCTGTTCCTTTCAATTGATTTTTCTATTTTTGGTTATTATATAAAGACACATAATAGTGGAATGTTTTAAATCTTGTTGTAAGTTTTCTGAATTTAATGGGTAGACCCTTGTTCTAACACAGAACTTACTAAAATGGCTATGATATGATAGCTATATACAAACAAGATTTTTAATTTGTATACTGAAACTATATATAATAATGTGATTCAGGACATTTTAATCTAGTTTAATGTTTAATTCATATTTAGAGTGTTCTAGCATGTGATAATTCTAATGCAACCTATAAAGATATATTATCTGAACTGCTTAAATGTTACTGGTTAATATCATAAGATATTCTAATAAAGTATAGATTTTATGAACATACTGTAGCTGAAAGTAAGTTTTTTAAAAACAGAATGATACATCCAGTACAGAACAGAACCCTAATAGCTTAATACCTGATGCAATTAACATCATGGCAAATAACTAGAGATCTCTCATTTCTAATTACAAAATATTATTTTGCAATCTAATAAAATTGCATCCCATCAAAATAGTGAAACTGCCTACAAATATTTGCTTGATTACTAATGACTAAATACTCTGATTATTTTTTCTGCTATTAAATATGTAATCATCAAACAATGTTAAAATACAGGTAGTCCTCAACTTATGACTGCAACTGGGACCAAAATTTTCATCACTAAACAAGCCTGTTGTTAAGTAAATTGGATCTATTTTTTGTCATCAAAGTTGTTAAGGAAATCACTGTAGCTGTTCAGTGGCTTACATAGGCATTAAGCAATTCCAGCTTCCCAGGCTCACTTTGCTTATTGGAAGCCAGCTAGGAAGATCATAAATAACAAACACATGACCCCAATTTATTGAACCATCATAAATACATGCTAGTTACCAAGCAACCAAATTTTTATTACATGACCATTAGGCCACTAGAGTGGTTGTAAGCTTGAGAACTGTTCATAAATCAGTTTTTTCTATGTCATAACTTTGAACAGCCACTAAAAAAGTGGTTGTAAATTGAGGACTACCTATATTGATACATTGTTTGTTTTTCCAAATAATTTTTATTTTATTTTATAATATAAAAAAAATCAATTTTCAAATTAAACAATGTTTTGTCAGCGTGCTTATGCATACATTCATCAATATTACACTTTCAAACTTGTATGCCATCCCTCCGGAGAGGGGCGGCATACAAATCTAATAAATTATTATTATTGTTGTTGTTGTTGTTTGTTGTTGTTGTTATTATTATTATTGTTGTTGTTGTTATTATTATTATTATTATTATTATTATTATTATTTATTCATCTAATGTTTTTAATCTTTAAAAGTTCCATTTTATCCACCATACGTCTTTAGGTTTTACTGTTGGAACTTTCTTGATTCAAACTTCATGTCCATATGGTTTCTTTAAAATTTCATTTTCTAGTATTCAAATGTCCAGTTTTATTCTGCTCTTTTCCAAGTCAAAGCTTTATTATCTTCCACTAACATTAAAGTCAAGACCAAATTCTTTAGTTCAAAGCAATCACTCCTTGAAGATTTTCAGTTTCCAAAATATTTTTCTTTAAGCAAGGTCAATCCATAGCTGCCCATCATTTTTCATTTTTTCTTTTTTCCTCCTTTGTCTTCCACCAAGTGATTATAATGTTCTCTTTCCACCAACAGATTGCATCCTTAAATTCCCCATAGACATAGACCAACTTTTTGTTAGAACTTCTCAAAATATTTTAAATCCAAATACAGTGGAACCCCGACATAAGAGCTGCTCTATTTAAGAGCAACTCGAGATAAGAGCTGGGAGGGGAGAGATATTTTTGTTCTACTTACAAGCCCAAATTCGAGATACAAGCGCCAAGGAGCTGTCTCCTGAAGCCAAACGCTAACTTCCGCGTTCGGCTTCAGGAGACAGCCGCGAAGCGGCGCGCATGTTTTAAAAGGTTGCAGCCGGCCTGGGGGGCTCGGGGGGGTGCTTGCAGCTTTCTTTCTTGCTCTTTTTCTTTCTCTCTTTTACCTTCCCTTCCTCTATTTCTTCTTTTCTTTCTCCTTCCCACCTTCTTCCCTCCCTCCCTCCCTTCACTCATTCCTCTCTTACTCTCCCCTTTCATAAGTTTCCTTGCTTCCTTCCTCTGTTCCTGTCCCTTCCCCCTTTCTTTCTTTCTTTCTTTCTTTCTTTCTTTCTTTCTTTCTTTCTTTCTTTCTTGCTCTTTTTCTTTCTCTCTTTTACCTTCCCTTCCTCTATTTCTTCTTTTCTTTCTCCTTCCCACCTTCTTCCCTCCCTCCCTCCCTTCACTCATTCCTCTCTTACTCTCCCCTTTCATAAGTTTCCTTGCTTCCTTCCTCTGTTCCTGTCCCTTCCCTCTTTCCTTCCTTCCTTCCCACCCTCCGTCCATTCATTCACCCATTCCTCTCTTGATCGCTTAAAGCCGGTCCCTGGTGCAAAAAGGGTTGGGGACCTCTGTCCTACAGGATTGGGTGGCAGAGAAGTTGAACATATGTAAATTTAAAAGTTTAAGAAAGTTTACAAGTTAAGTGAAAGAAACTTCATTATTCATTTATATGTACATGTACATTTCTTCATTAAAAACATGCCTTTCTGCATAATTTAGACTAACTCTGTGAGTTTTTTGAGGGCTGGAACCAATTAAAATTATTTACATTAATTCCTATGGGGAAAAGTCATTCGAGATAAGAGCTGCTCGACTTAAGAGCCCAGGTCCGGAACGAATTAAACTCGTATCTCGAGGTACCACTGTATAAAATGTTTTCTTCTTACTCTTTATTCTTTTTTTAAATTATCTGTTTATTTTAACCAAATCTAATTGTAACAATCACAATCCATGCTGAATTGGGCCAAAGTCCATCGAGTCCAGCATTCTGTGTCACACAGTGGCCCACCAATTGTACATGGGGATCTTGAGCAGAAAGAGAAGGCAAAACCCTCCCTTTACCTTGACCCCAACAAATGGTACCCAAGGGAATCCTGCCTGCCTCAACCAACAGAGAGGCGGCACTTGGACATCCGTTTCAATAACCACCGATACACTTGGCATCCATTAATCTGTCTAAACCTGCCTTAAAGCTATCCAGGCTGACAGCCGTCATGACTTCTTCTGGAAGTGAATTCCATAAACCAATGACCCTCTGGGTGAAGAAATAGTTCCCTTTATTTGTCCTCACTTTCTTATCTATGAGCTTTAGGGAGTGCCCCCTTGTCTTAGTATTGTGTGATAGAGAAAAGATTTTTTCTTTATCAACCTTTTCTATTCCATGCATGATTTTATACACTTCGATTATGTTCCCCTTTTCTGCACCTTTTCCAGTTCCTTTATATCCTTCTTGAGATGCAGTGACCAGAACTGTACACAGTACTGTACTCCAAATGTGCTCTCATCATTGATTTGTACAGCGGCAATACAACACTTAACAATACAACAATTAGCTGCTAATTTCCACTCCAGGCTCTCTTAAAGTCTCATTTTAAAGTTTCCTTTTATCTGTAAATTGGTTAATCACTCACCTGATGTCATCACCTGGTTCATTTGCCACTCTACAGGATACTTAGATCAGAGCAGTCTTCACACCCCAACAATCCACATTTTGAATTTCAATTTTACAATGCTAAACCCTGCTGCTTTCCTTCTGAGTTTAAAATACTAAAATATTGTGCTCTTAACTATATTTTGTGCTTCTAATGTGAGATTATAACAGTTACATTGAAAAGTTTATAAACAAGCTTGCATAATATATAAAAATGGATACTGAGTCCCTAAAATATAGCAATTACTTCAGTGAACTAATTCTATGAATTATATTACATGAATGTGGTATGCATATTTGTAAAGTTAAATAGTGAACATAGTGCTGGAGTAAATAGATATAATTAGTTATTGCACAGTGGGGAGAAGATTCTTTGGGTGAGAGGAATTCATATTAGCACTGGAAGGTGCAGAGAGTTTCATCCAAGTTATTGATGTGGACAATACAGATCTAGTCCATCCCCTCCTTTGTAGGAAAAATAAAGTATTGCAGGGCTTATTACCCCTCTCCCAAAATAGAATATTTAGACTTCACTGTATTTACATGCTACCGTACATTCTCACTATCCCATTTGGTACCATTGGGGAGTAGATGCAAAGGAAGAAAGGGATGAAGAATCCATAGTATAGTTCTCCATTATAGTTGAGGGATAGTCCAGAACTGAGTGCTGACCTTGTCCTTTTCCCTAGAGATTGAGTCATCAAATTTGTAGCCACGCACTGTTGCCTTTCCCTCAGGCCCCAGTTTTTGACTCCTTCCAGCCTGGGAGAGACGCTTTGATCCTGGCTGTCAGTCTCGAGCAGAACTTCTTGGACTTCATAGGTTATTCATTCCAGTTATTCCTAGGAGTGAAGTTGGTATTTAAAGTTTGGTGCTTGCCGCATCAGTGGGGGTTTGACAAGTTGGGGCCAGCCACCGACATTGTAAGTGCTGGGATCTTTGCGCCATAACTTCTATCCCGGGCTCATCCCATGAGCAGTTTTAAGCGCACTTGCCTTAATTCTTGCCTTGCCAAGGGGCTAAAAATAGCCCTTCAGAGCTGCCTCACCTGGGTACAGACCAGCACAGCTACCCGTTCTAGCGAGTCTTGGCTGACATCGCTCACATGTCCATCATCTTCCAGCATAGCTGCCACTGCAACACCACTCACCTGAAGATAATCTGAGGGTACAGGGTCACTGCTGTAGCCTTGCTGAGTAAATGGAATTGCTTCTGAGCTTGCATAGATGTCTGGCTTGGTCCTGAGGGAAATTAAGATGGTGGATCGCCCCATTGCAGCAGAAGAGCACGGTTCTCCCACAATGTCCAAATCAACTACTGAACCCTCAAGGGGTAGGAAAGGGGGGGTAAGTCCCCAGACAAGAGAAAGGGCAAACAGACATGTAAGGCAAAATGAAAAGATGAACAGAGAAGATAGAAAGCCTTGGAGAGGCATATTTCTAGAGCTGAAAAACAATAGGCAGCTAAGCTCTCAAAAGCTCCCCTGCCAGCTCCAAAAGTTTCCCGCCTTGTCATGCTGGAGCAGTTAGCTCATTCCAACCAGGTACCTCAAGCATGGTCGCCAGATGACGCTGGTGAGCTCTCTCCATTGCCAGCATTGGTCTGCTCAGCCCGTTACGTGGCATCAACCTCCTTATAGCAATGTCTATGCTCCCGAGGCTACTTATATGCCCACTGCTGCAGGCTTATGCCCTAATGAGACCCCTGAGGCGGATCTGCCTGATAATATTAAGCATCTTATTTCTCAGGCGATATCCAGGGGTATAGCAACTGGGTTACAGCAAAGGCAGCAGCTTGCCTCCTTGGCCTCAGAATCTGCCTCTCATTTCTAGCAACAGATTCCATCCCCTGCAGATCCATCTGAGTTTGTACATCAACCTCCCAGTCACTCATCAGGAATGATGATTCATTCTTGGGAGAGGGAGGGTAGAGGGAACTGAACCTCTCTGAGGACAAGGAGATCACCTCAGACACCTCCGCTTTCACAAGAATATTTCCTTCAGAACTGTTTAAGTCACTACTACATAAGGCTAGGGCCATAGCCCACTTAGGAAAAGAATGACCAACTCCAGAGAAGGCCTTGGTTTCCTAGGGTCTTGAACAGGGCCTCTTCTCTGAACCAGTGGAAGAGAAGTTCCCAGTTCCAAATCTCTTTTTAAATGTAGTACAGAAACAATGGTCATACCCGGCGATGTTGCCCACTCCAAGTTCCAACAATGGGATATTTTATAACATGGGACCATCTCTGTCCCAGGCTCTGTAGTTACCATCTGTGAACAGCCAGTTGTGGTCCTTTCTTCTACTCCCTGTACCTGGCAGGGGATATAGCTGAAGGCCTGAGAGCAGAAAATAAATATCTGAGTTATTGTTAAGGAAGGCGCACCAAGAACCTGGGTGTTTTAAGGTCTTCTCAACGGCATTATTTTTTAACTGCATCTCTCTGCTGTGGTTATTCCAACTACAATTAAGGGTCTCGCCTCAGGATGTTTGCCTTCACCAAGACCTCATTAAGTTAATTGCAGCTACACAATTTTAAGCTGAATGCTTTATTTATTATTATTTATTTATTAATTAGATTTCTATGCCGCCCTTCTCAAGATGACTCAGGATGGCATACAACATTATAAATGCAAACAATATATGTAAAGAAATTAATTATTTTTTTAAAGAATTATACAAAATTACTAAAAATTCTAAAAACCCCCAATGTGCAGTAATCCACATTCATCAAATTCAATCATTCTTAACATCAGCCGGAGACAATCCCATCACTCATGGCCCCCATGCCCGCCGGCAGAGGTCTTCATGCTAGTTTAGATGCCGTCAAAGGTCTTTGGAGAAGGGCGGCATAGAAATCAATCAATCAAACAAACAAACAAACAAACAAACAAACAAACAAACAAACAAATTCCTCCAGATCCCTAGCCACTTCCATAATTCCTTACTCAGGAGGCATGCTTTTTGGAGAATCTCTTGAGCCAATTTTAACTGAAAACAGGAAAAGAGGAAAGTCTTACTTTTTATCTTGAGACAAGTGGACTGTTGTCCCTTTCCCCTTTCCCGCAGGTATTCCTTTCAGTCCTCTGATTTCATTGGAACTCAGCATCAGAATTTTTATGCTCAACAATCAGACCGCCAAACAGACCGGTTTGGGTTTTGAGATAGGGCCAGGCATAGGCAGTCATTTTGAGGGGCAGGGGTCCGCCAGGTCTGGAGGCAAAATGACTTACAGGCCAACCCTCCCATTGGAGCATTTGAATAGAATGCTCTTTGAAGGCCAGTGGGTGGAAACAATGGACAATTGGGTACTCAATGCTGTGAGATTGGGCCTCTTAATGGAGTCCCTCTCCATTCTCCCGAACCACTTCGTACAATGCCCTGTCTCCAAAACCAACATAAAGAGGAGCCTAATGGAAATAGCCATCCAATATCTCTCAGAAATCCGAATCATAGAGCCTGTTCCAAAAGACCCGAGGTGATGAGGGTTTTACTCGATTTTGTTTATTGTACCAAAGAGTTTGGGGTGGGTGGGTGGAAAACATTTTTGGATCTCAAGAGACTCAACTCCTATCTGGTCTACAGGAAATTTAAAATGAGTTCCCTCCATTTGCTCCTGCAAGGGATTCGCCTCGGCAACTTCCTGGTCTCTTGAAAACAGAATTTGCCATCCCATCTCTCAAAGAAGCATTTACTACGGTACTGCAAGAATCTAGCCATATGTCCATTCTTTTGAGGCCTTAACCAACCAAGAATAGCATGAACCAAATATATTAATAACAGAGAGAAATGGTGAAAATTACCTCTTTTCAATCCAAAGTTCAGATTGGATGCAGTTCCACTAAAGTTACTTTTGTGTTTGTCATGTTTGAATACTACAGGTTCTTTTTCAAAGCTCCTCAAATATCACTAATGGGCTACAAAGAAGTTAATGTTGTTATATAAGTACTTTGAATAGAATGTTTAATTTTAAATTTGTACTATATTCAATATTCAATTTGCAGCAACCTCCAAGCAGCCATCCTCAAAAGATATTAGACTGTAATTCCTAAAACTGAATACATTTGAAGAGTGCCAAACTGAGAACATTTTGTTAAATTTTCTTGGTATATTCTTAATCTTTAGTTTTTTCAGAATTGTATATTCTTGGCAGCCTAAAATTCTTTACAGTGATCCCCCGGTTATTGCGTCCCTGACCATTGCGAACAGGGTAATTTGCGATTTTTGAACCCGGAAGTCAAAACACCATCTGCGCATGCGTGCCCTTTTTTTCTATGGGCACGCATGCGTAGATGGCGCCGGGCAGATCAGCTGCTGGGCGGCTTCCCTGGGTCTTCCCCCTCTTGCTGGCGGGAGGGCGAAGCCCCCCCCAGCACCCGCTCGCCCGCCCTTCGCCCTTCGCCCGGGAAGTTCGCCAGGAGTCAGCGGAGAACGGCGCGCCTGTTTTAAAACGATCGGAGCCGGCCTGGGGGGGCTTTCCAGCAACCCCCGAGCCCCCAACCCGGGCTCGGGGGTTGCTGGAAAGCCCCCCCAGGCCGGCTGCGACATTTTAAAACACGTGCGCCGCTTCGCAGCTGTCTCCTGAAGTCGAACGCTAACTTCCGCGTTCGGCTTCAGGAGACAGCTGCGAAGCGGCGTGGGTGTTTTAAAACGTCGCCGCCGACATGGGGGGCTCGCTAGCACCCCCCCAAACCCGGGTTGGGAGTTCGGGGGGGTGCTAGCGAGCCCCCCATGTCGGCGGCGACGTTTTAAAACACCCGCGTGCCTTCCCAACTGAGCCCTCAAGCCAAGCGCAGAAGTTTGCCTTTGGCGCTTGGCTTGAGGGCTCAGTTGGGAAGGCGCGTGGGTGTTTTAAAACGTCGCCGCCGACATGGGGGGCTCGCTAGCACCCCCCCAAACCCGGGTTGGGGGTTTGGGGGGGTGCTAGCGAGCCCCCCATGTCCTTCCTCCACCCCTCCATTCATTTCATTCTTTCTTCCTTCCTTGTTCCCTCCATTTCTTCTTCCTTCCTTCCTTCTTCCTTTCCTTCCTTCCTTTTCCCTCCATTTCTCCTTCTTTCCCTCCCTCCCTCCTTCCCACTTCTCTCTTCCCTCTCCCTTTTCCCCCCTTCTTTCTCATTTGTTTTTTTCCCTCTCCCTCCTTCTTTCCCTCCATCATTTTCTCATTTTTCTCTTTTTCTCTCTCACATTCCCTCCCCCTCTCACTTGTTTTCTCTCCCTCTCTCTCTTGCTTTCTTTCTCTCTCTCTCTCTCACCTTTTCTTCCTTCTTCTCTTATTTTTTTTTCTGCCCTGCAACACGCTGCGGGGCAGTCGGCTGCAAGCAGAAGCTCCAAGATGGGACCAAGAGCCGGTCTTTCTCGGAGCTGAATTGTTGCAGCCTCTGAGGCCGCCTTCGCCTCTGGGCGAAGGGATCTCCTCGGTGGAGAAAGGAAGGAAGCAAGCCAAAGGAAGCTCAGCGCAACGCCAACCGGCTGTTGGTCCCTTGAAGCTGCCGCCACCCCCCACTGCGGAGATCCCTTCGCCCGAACGGAGGCGGCGGCAGGTTCAAGGGACCAACAGCCGGTCCTTTTCGGGGCTGCATTGCTGCAGCCTCCGAGGCTGCCCACCGAGGAGATCCCTTCGCCCAGATTATTTATTTATCTATTTATTTGCTGTTTGTCTTTTGAAAAGGTTTGAGTAATTATTTGTCTTTTGAAAGGATCTGGGTAATTAACAGAAACATCACCAAACAATTCCCTCCAAATAATAAATAATTGCCCTCATCTATACTATTGCAGAGACAAAGAAAATTATAATCCAACAACAGTCATTCATCAGAGATGATTATGTTGCTGGGTTGAGAAACTGAGTTATCAATTATATATTTAAAAAAATTACTGTTGACATATGCGCATTGGAAACTTGAAGAAAAGTAGGAGATAATTGTATTATTTTTATTCTCTCTTATTTTTATAAATAACTCAAGACAGCAAACATACACAATGCTCATATTTTCCCATAACAACAAATATGTGAGGTGGGTTGAGCTGAGAGGGTGAGTGGCCCAAAGTCACCCAGCCAACTTCAAGGCCAAGATAGGACTAAAATTTATGGTGTCATGGTTTCTAATCTGTACCTTAATCACTGGTCAAAATCCCTTAGATTTTGAGATTTAGGTTCTTATATTTATTTTATTTATTTATTTACAACATGTTAGCAATAGCACTTTTTAACAGAGCCAGCATATTGCCCCTACACTCCGGGTCCTCATTTTACCCACCTCGGAAGGATGGAAGGCTGAGTCAATCTTGAGCCGGTGGTGAGATTATATAATATTAATATATTAATATTTTAAAAAATTTCTAATACGTACATTTATAACCACTGAATTAAGAAGTGTATATTATTTTATTTATATGCATTTATATTTATTTACTGTATTATTTTAGATTATTATTTATTATTTAGATTATTATACAAGTAGGAATGGAAAAAAATCTAAAAATTGGACTGCTTTTATCTTATATAAACAACGTTTCAAACCAGATATTAATATTTAGTACTATCATTTTGAAGTAGAATTTGTCCCTCTGCTATAGAAATATTTACTAATTTAACAAGTGTCCCCTTTGGCTGCATTTTAATGTTTCAACAATAGGTGCCAGTAGTTATCTTCTGAATTTAAAATAGAAAAGTGATCAGGGCTGTCATAGCAACAACTTCCTCTTAGCATTGTTATTTATAGAACTGTGGTTGCCTCTTTTTTTATTTTTTAGATTGTCTGGCTAAAGAAAGACTTACTAAACATCTTTTTAGAAAGTCTTAAGAAGATCAATAAACCTTAGTCCTTGATTGATTTTAAACTTCATGCATTGCATTTCAACTGCTGTAGTTATCAGGAACCCAAGTATTTTGACATAATTACTAAGATACTGTATTGTTCTTCCTAAAACTCTCCCCTCCCCATGTAATACTGCAGGCAACTTTTGAAGTCTCCCTTGTTCTATAAAAGTTCTTTTATTTTCAGTAATTAATGTGAATAGACACGAATGGACATGTGCACCTGGATAACAACTGAAGTATTTGTTTGGATCTCAACCACAGTACAGTACAGTTTTGTGAAGCAATGCCACTACAGTTAATGTATAAGGTATTGATTGATTGTATGCCATCAAGTCAATGTCAGCTTTTAGTGATCACGTAGATTTTCTATATGATGAATTCAGTGGTGGGCTGTAAATAGTTTTGCCACCGGTTCGTGGGTGTGCAATGCTTCTATGCAGTCCTGGGTGGGTGGGCGGGCGGCGCAGGGATACCAATGCTGTTCATCTTTTACATCAATTGCATCTGTAGGAGAATTATGCATTTTGTGCTTTTGTATACATATAATATTCACTGACATCTCTTTAAACCAAATATATTCCTATCCCAGAATCACACACTAATTATGGAGGGGAGTTATGAAGTCCTTGGAAAAGATACACCAGCATTAAGTAATTGTTGATGGGCACTATATGAGTGGATAAATAAAAAGCATAATTTGGAATGAGTGGATAATAAGTGTACCAGCAGACCTTGTGCTGGTAGGGTACCTGTTCATTCAAGTAGTCTGTTTTGAAGCATCTGAAAAAGAATACTACCACTTTAAGGAGTTGATTCATTAAAATTCATATATTCTTAAAGCAGCTACATTTTTTTAGCCTATAAAAAAGGATGAGTCTTATTTTCATGAATAGCAAAGAGGAACTGTGCTTGCCTTTGTGTGCAGTCTAAAGTGATTCTGTTAATTTTTTAGAGTAGGCACAGCCCTAATAGATATCAACAGAATTTTGAATACCAATTTATGCATTCAGAGATTTATAGAAACTAACAGGCATAGAGTATTGGCTAACATCATTAAGAGCAAAAAAACCTTTGAAAATAAGGCATCACTGTATTTAAAGCTATGTGTGCTGTATATGTGGGGTGCTGTTTTTTCATGGTTTGTTTTTATATTCATACAAATCTTATCAAGGTTAGTATTGTATTGTAGATTCAAGCCTTTAAAACACACAAATATATGAAATAATAAGTCATTTTTTCAGAATAGTGAACTCTCGTGCCAGGAATACTTGTTCTTTCTCTGATTGCTATGTGTTCATTCCTAACAATTTTAAAGCACCTGGATAGATGTAAAAAGATAAATTATGAATCATTGGTATCTCTATCTACAATGGAACAATATAGAGCTCAGCAGCATAACTCTTTAGAAACAAGGAAGGAGATCTGCCAAGGGTTTTGTACTATAAGTACTATCTGTGTGCATACTCTGCAACCTGCAAATCCATTTTAGAAAGGTAGTTGTTTTTAGATGCTTTCCTTGGTGTTAGAATTTCAAATATTGTTTGAAAATTTCTCCATTGTCAATAAATTGGCCAGAATTTAGATATTTTTTTTTTGCTTACTGTTTGTGTATATAGAGGCTGCATGCACAGGCTTTCTATGATATAGTTTTCAGCCACACTTTTACATTTACCACTCTTGTACTTGTTCTCATATTATTCTTACTTGGAAAGAGAAAATAAACAAGCCAGCAGAACAACTATTTTACTAGTTCTCATCTTCAATTGGCATGTGAAGAAGAGGCTTTTGCTGAGAATAGCCCTTGAAGCTTGGTTTTATATTAACAGGAAACAGCAAACTGCTATGGTTTAGCTCATTGCATACAGGAAGTGTGACACATTCATAGTCTTTGGCTTCCGTGTTCAGTTCCTAAATTCAGAATTAGAATTTGCTTTCAACTTGCATCTTTTATGCATAAAAATGGCCACCCAAAGGGAGTCACAGGGCAACCCAAGTACCGGGACAGCTAATGCTTTGCAGAGACTAGAAGGATTTGCAAACAGACTTTTTCATAGGCACTCCAAGGGTTCTATAAGTGAATTGAAAGTAACGGCGGAAAATGGATCTTCGGACATGTCTGAACTGACTGCAATGTGGGAAAAATCAAGTAAGTGTGTCTCAGTTCTTTGGTTTGAAACTGCAAACTTTCCAATATTACCTACTAAGTAAAAGGTAATGCTGAGAGCTAATCTGCTAAATTAAATGGTTGGCAAGTTGATTCAGGGCTGTGGTCTTTTTCTTCAGCAATGGCTTGTAGCACATACTATTAGCCAGTTTTCTTTTGTTGATTTATGGCCATGCAGGCTGTTCTGTCTGCTTAAATGTGTATTTTTTCATTATTTAAAGTAGGTCTTTTAAAGCAAAATTGCTAGTATAAAATTATTAACTGTTGTCATACCTACCAATGAAGAGGAGAATAAGATATGCCAGATGTTATCAGATAGCCAAGAAAGGCATCTGATGAGGATAGATAGGGGGGCTCAGATACATAGACTGATAGAATGTGGTGGAAGATGGCTGGTACATAAAGACATTAGAACTGAAAATATCTCTTCTAAAAGCACTAGAAATTCTTGGATGTCTGTTGTTGCTGCATGCTAAATACATAATTTGCAATCATGAAGTTGCTAACCATGTTTGGGATATGTGAGCAAGGGTGTGTTTAGTGACTGAGGCTGGGAAATGGATAGGGAAGTTCCAGAGCTTCATAAAACCAAACCACAAATGTAATGTTGACTTTTTCAAATGATAGACTATTATGCTCTAATTTTTGTCTAACTATAGAGTCCTTTCCAAGAACCTGGGATAGGCAGGTGTGGATGTTTGATAGTGTTACAGATATTGTTGCAGGATGTAAGCTATTTCAAATAAAGTTGCCTTTTGCAATTCACTCATAGTGAACGTGTCAATGTTGGCGATGTTCAAGTGGTATTTTAGTTGTTTTAGGATTGTATCTAAGGCCCTATTACATTTGGTGGTTTTGGCCATAGTTGTTCTATTTCTATTTGCAGGTGTTTATATATTGTTATCTTTTCTAATTCTTTCTCTTCTTTCTATTGTATTGTTATTAAAAATTTCTGTGCCACATATTTTCCTATATAGTAATTAAATAATGTAATATTGACAAATGCGTAGTCTGCTAATTTTAAATTATTTACTAGCATGTTCAATATTAAGTTACCTTATAGCCACTCAGAGTAATCTTATCTATGTGAGGGGAGGCATATATATTTAATTAATAAATAAAATATTTACACCTATGTTTCTGTGAAATTGCATGGAACAATCAAGAATTCTCTCATATTTTCAGACCTGATCTTTTATACAAAAAAGTTGGTACAATGGTACCTCTAGCTACAAACGCCTCTCCTTACGAACTTTTCTAGATAAGAACTGGGTGTTCAAGATTTTTTGCCTCTTCTCAAGAACCATTTTCCATTTACAAACCCAAGCCTCCGAAACTATAACCAGAAAAGGCAGGGAGAAGCCCCCGTGGGGCCTCTCTAGGAATCTCTTGGGAGAAAACAGGGCCAGAAAAGGCAGGGAGAAGCCTCCATTGGGCCTCTCAGAATTTCCTGGGAGGAAACAGGGCCTCCACCCTCCCTGTGGTTTCCCCAGTCGCACACATTATTTGCTTTTACATTGATTCCTATGGGAAAAATTGCTTCTTACAAACTTTTCTACTTAAGAACCTGGTCACAGAACAAATTAAGTTCATATGTAGAGGTACCACTGTATTTTAAAAAATCTGCTTATGTCATATAAAATTGTTTAATCTATTATTCATACCTTTTAAGGGTACACTGTACAGATATACAATTGCTTTCATCTTTTTCATAGGTTAAATTGTCTGTATGCTGTAAAATAATAATATTAGTTACGGTATATACCGATATACATTACAGTGATCCCCCGCTCGTTGCGAGGGTTCCGTTCCAGGACCCCCCGCAACGAGCGGGTTTTCGCGAAGTAGCGCTGCGGAAGTAAAAACACCATCTGCGCATGTGCAGATGGTGTTTTTAACTTCCGCAGCGCTAGCGAGGAGCCGAAGATTGGGGGCGGCGCGGCTGTTTTAAAACGTCGCCGCCGGCATGGGGGGCTTCCTAGCAGCCCCCCAAACACGGGTTGGGGGTCCGGGGGGTGCTGGCAAGCCCCCCATGCCGGCGGCGACGTTTTAAAACAGCCGCGCCGCCCCCAATCTTTTTTTTTTTTTTTAAATATTTTATTTATTGATTTTTAACAATTTAAAATCACACAACATAAAACAGTGCATAGTGAAATGTGAATTGTGCCCATCACCCCGACATACACACATTCCCCACCACCAAATTGGGGGTATTTCTTTTTTAATCCACTTAACCCAAGAGCAATATATCTGTCTACATATTATAGAGTGATTCTAGTTTATTTCTTGTAGCTTGGTCTCGGATTCTGCTCGTCATATATCGTCTTACCTTGTCCCACCGTCCCATCAGCTGTCCCAAATCAGTTTCATTATCCAAATTTATCCTTTTTTCCATAATTTCAAATTGAATATGATCCACCATGTACCTATACCAATTTTGCACTGTCCATTTTGTCGCATCCTTCCAACCCAAAACTATTACTGCCTGAGCACTTTCTATTGCTGCTTTTTTTATTTCTCTAAATTCTCCCATCGCATTGCTTTTTACTAATACTGCCATTTCCTTAGTGATTGTCCATTGTATATTTAACATTCCATTGATATCCTCTTTCACTTTTTGCCAAAATTCCTGCACTATCGGGCATTCCCAAAACATATGCATAAACACCCCAATCTTCGGCTCCTCGCTAGCGGGCTTTCGAGATGAGTCCTGAAGCGAATTCGCTTCAGGACTCAGCTCGAAAGCGGCGAGAGCTAGCGCCCAGCCCCGTGACATTCGCTTTCCTGCCGCCGGCAGCCGAGTGATCCTGGGCTCCTTCGCAACCTCGGAGAGCTTCCTGGGTATGAAAGCTCACAAAAACCAGGAAGCTCTCTGAGGTTGCGAAGGAGCCCACGATCACTCGGCTGCAAGCGGGAGGAAGGCGAATCCCACGGGGCTGGGCTCGGTTATCACCTCGGCTCCCCTCCTACCAGCCCCGCCGCGGAAGGCTCCATTCTGTTCCCTGAATGGAGACCCCCGGCCGCTCAATCGGGCCGGCAGGGAACAGAATGGAGCGTTCCGCGGCGGGGTTGCTAAGGGGGGGGAGACGAGCCCAGCCCCGTGACATTCGTTTTCCTGCCGCCGGCAGCCGAGTGATCCTGGGCTCCTTCGCAACCTCGGAGAGCTTCCTGGGCATGAAAGCTCACAAAAACCAGGAAGCTCTCTGAGGTTGCGAAGGAGCCCACGATCACTCGGCTGCAAGCGGGAGGAAGGCGAATCCCACGGGGCTGGGCTCGGTTATCCCCTCGGCTCCCCTCCTACCAGCCCCGCCGCGGAAGGCTCCATTCTGTTCCCTGAATGGAGACCCCCGGCCGCTCAATCGGGCCGGCAGGGAACAGAATGGAGCGTTCCGCGGCGGGGTTGCTAAGGGGGGGGAGATGAGCCCAGCCCCGTGACATTCGTTTTCCTGCCGCCGGCAGCCGAGTGATCCTGGGCTCCTTCGCAACCTCGGAGAGCTTCCTGGGCATGAAAGCTCACAAAAACCAGGAAGCTCTCTGAGGTTGCGAAGGAGCCCACGATCACTCGGCTGCAAGCGGGAGGAAGGCGAATCCCACGGGGCTGGGCTCGGTTATCCCCTCGGCTCCCCTCCTACCAGCCCCGCCGCGGAAGGCTCCATTCTGTTCCCTGAATGGAGACCCCCGGCCGCTCAATCGGGCCGGCAGGGAACAGAATGGAGCGTTCCGCGGCGGGGTTGCTAAGGGGGGGGAGACGAGCCCAGCCCCGTGACATTCGTTTTCCTGCCGCCGGCAGCCGAGTGATCCTGGGCTCCTTCGCAACCTCGGAGAGCTTCCTGGGCATGAAAGCTCACAAAAACCAGGAAGCTCTCTGAGGTTGCGAAGGAGCCCACGATCACTCGGCTGCAAGCGGGAGGAAGGCGAATCCCACGGGGCTGGGCTCGGTTATCCCCTCGGCTCCCCTCCTACCAGCCCCGCCGCGGAAGGCTCCATTCTGTTCCCTGAATCACTTTGAATCCAGCAGCTTCTGCTGGATACGGGCGGTGGGTGGGACGAGCGGTGAGGAAGCCAGGGGCTGTGGCAGCTCGCCCCCCCATCGCCCGTATCCAACAGAAGCGGCGGGATTCAAAGTGCTGGGGGGGGTGTCCCGACAGCCCCCCACCCCAGCACTTTGAATCCAGCAGCTTCTGCTGGATACGGGCGGTGGGTGGGACGAGCGGTGCGGAAGCCAGGGGTGTGGCAGCTCGCCCCCCCATCGCCCGTATCCAGCAGAAGCGGCGGGATTCAAAGGGATTCAAGGCTAACTTCTGCGCTTGGCTTGAGGACTCAGCTGGGAAGCGGCATGGGTGTTTTAAAAGGTCTCCGCCGGCATGGGGGGCTTCCTACCCCCCCCCCGAACCCCCAACCCGGGTTTGGGGGGGTGCTAAGAAGCCCCCCATGCCGGCGGAGACCTTTTAAAACACCCGTGCCGCTTCCCAACTGAGTCCCGAAGCCAAACGAACCCGGGTGGCCGGGCGAGCAGCGAGCAAATGGCGGGTGGCCGGGCGAAGGGCGGGCGAACGGAGGGCGAGCGGGTGCTGGGGGGGGCTTCTCGCCCTCCCACCAGCAAGAGGGGAAAGACCCAGGGAAGCCGCCCAGCAGCTGATCTGCCCGGCGGGGAACACCATCTACGCATGTGTGGCCATAGGAAAAAAGGGCGCACATGCGCAGATGGTGTTTTTACTTCCGGGTTGAAAAATCGCGATGTAGCCCATTCGCAATGGTCGGGGACGCAATAACCGGGGGATCACTGTAGTTCTTTAACCTGGTGCCATACACATGTATCTATTTAAATTTAGCAAATGTAATTAGATTTAATTTTAATTGAATATAAAAGACTCCCTAAATTCTGTAAAACAAATTCATTGGAAAAATTATGGCCTTCTATCTGGATTCCAGCAGTAATTGTTTTATAATTTATAACAGGAACATTTATTAAATTAATCTTATAATATTGAGAGAAGTTGCTTCAAAAATCAAGATAGTGTTACTTATTTTATGCTATTGGAAACAATTGCAATCATGAGGCTGAGTTCATTTTTATAACTTAAGGAAATCTATATTCCTTAATATGTATGCTCTGAATGGAAAATACAGAACCAGTCTAAAAACCCAAATTTATGTTATGAATCTAGGATTGACTTGGAAATCATTAGACAGTTGCATTTTTATTGGTTTTTTTTATTTGTTCAGTTCATAACCATCTGAGTTGACATGTACAATAAAGAATAGTTTTATTGCAATCCTAGTTGATACCTTCTGCTTTTTCACAATATGAATTTGTGACTGTTTTTACTTGAAAGTGTCTGCCTTTCTACAGTGAGAAAATGTGTTATTTTGAACTTAAGAGTTTAAACTTTGAACCAATGACTTTTTGTTTAAATAAGTAATTAGATACTTGTGAGTCAGCTGACCCACTTTAACAATGTAGCTTGTTGAAATAAGGAAATAAGGAGTCAAGAAATGTTCTGCATTCATAATATCAAACTTTTTTCAGTTTAAAATAGTAAAACATTTACAAAATAATGTACTGAAAAATAAGGGGGGGGGGGTTTGTTTTTGCATTGCAACTAAAAGACTGCTTCACAACAATTTCCAAGATATTGACCTTTCCTTCTGCACATTATTTTAGATGTAATAATAATAATTCTTATTTTGAAAGGGGAATATGTACTAAATTTAGAGTCTAGTTGATTACAGTCGAGAACTGATTTGTGCTATCAGACTTGGTGGCGACCCTGCCTTCTTCCCCACCTATTATAAAGAGCATCATTTGTTTCTGTTGATGCCAGGTTCTTTCTGCCAACTTAAGCAGTTAAAGTAACAGAAATTAACCTGCAAGTGAAAACATAGTACTTCTCATTTGTCTATCTGGAATGTTTCTATCTATTTGTCTATCTACAGTGATTGCCATTGGTTTCTAATGTATGAATTGTTCGGAAGCAATTTTCAACCCTCCAAGAAAGACAAGAATAGGAAATCAAAATCACCCAGGCTAATACAATTTTTTTTTTATTGTAAGGCTGCAGTAATAAAGTTTTGCAAGTCTGAATGCACTTGCCCCCTTTCCTTCCTTTATCTTCATGAGAACTGAGACATTTTCTTGGGTTACAGTTCTTGCTTAGACTCGGATTTCTCTTATTTAACCATTGCCTTGGTTGTGGCTCTTCTCTCTCTTTCTCAAGTTTATTCTTTCTGCCCATCACAGCAACAGATATGAAGTCTTGAATTACCTCTACTTTAGTTTCCAGTGACTTGAGCAATTAGACAAGTTGCAAGATTTTTTTCTTTCCCTTTATTTCTATAATAGAATATTGGGGAAACACTTTCTTAAAGCTTCCACTCTTTTGATAGTGAATTATCCCTATTAATGGTTGTGTGAGAGAAGGGTTTATCTTGGTGACTGCATTCTTGAGGAGTGATGGAGGACTCAGTCTTTTAAGATCTGCTTGAAGCCATTGAATATTATTTTGTTCAGAGTTTACAATATTTAATTATATATTATATACTTATTTATTGAATTGCATACCCTGGATCTTGCCAATAATTTTGTTGAAGTCCTGTTCCCGTAATCTAGAAGATGTTGAGGCCTAGATGCAGGTTTTGTAATTTGGGAATCTCTTGGACTTACTTTACTTATATTAATAAATGTTTATGGCCATTTATGTCAACATTATGACTTGGATACCAGTTAAAAACACATGCTATCAAGTAGAAATTAGCAATAAGGTTAAAAAATCACAGGCTCTGTCATACATCCAAACTCATATGGCCAGTTATAGTACCAGTTTTCAGAGCTTTATGAAATGCCACCAGAATTGGGTTTAATCTGAATAACAACAACAACAACAACAACAACAACAATAATATATTTAATTATTTATTATTATTATTATTATTATTATTATTATTTATTAGATTTGTATGCCGCTCCTCTCCGAAGATTCGAACGATGTTCCAAAGAATAGAAATGGCTCTCATCCTGAATCCCACTATATAGCTGACCTTAATAGACAGAATCCAAGTATACATGTGCTGCCAGATCTTCTGGAATAAGTAAACACAATCTTGGAGAGGCAGTCCCAAATAACATGGTCTCATGTCGTAAAGGACTTTATAGAGAACCAGCCCCTTGAATTTAACTGAGAAGCACACTTTAAGCCAATGAATCTTAAGGAGCAGCAATGTAATGTGCACTGATTGAGAACTGTGGATAACATACTACAGCATTTTGAATCAGCTGCAGCTTCTGGATGTTGTTCACATGCAGCTTCATGAAAAGCACATTGCAGTAAACGTGTTTGAAAGGTGATTAATGCATGAATATGGACAAAGTTTCTTGATCCAGGAACAGGTGCAATTAGAACCCAACACAAAACTGCATGCAAGACTTCCCAACCACAGCTGCCACTGTCCCTCAAAGAGGGGCTGTGGATTGACTTTTGTACCATTATCACGACTGATTGAATCTAGTCCTAAAGAAATAACAAAAATTAACACAGCATATTACCACCCATTTGTAACCCCCAAAGTGATCCAGAAACATATGAATGCTATACCAGCTCCAGACGTTATCCATAAGTGTAACCATTGGCATTTCAATCACATACGCAGACCTGAATCTCAACTGAAAGGAGTCCAGATAATCCACTTATTCATTGTTCAGATTTAGGAAACACTACGCCTAATTGCTTAAGCAATTAAAAGTGACTGTTTGAAGACTACATTAACAAAATCCTGCAAGTCTGTAGTCTTACAATAAAGTAGAATTACTCCATCTTTTATATTTTTGGACTATAAGATGCACCAGTGTATAAGACACACTAATATTTCAAAGAAGCAAGGATGAAGAAACAGGGCACGCTGACAGTTTTGGAGGCTTGCAAAGTGTTCCTGGGGACTGGAGAGGACAAATAATGCTTTGACCAACATGGCCTTTGGACGCTGGGTACTACAGCGGGTGGCGGAGGACAGCACTTAGATCTAACTGATCGGGATTTTAACTTTGGTATGGAGAAGGAGTGTCGGCTTACCTGATACGCTTCTTCTCAGCCATAGGAGCCAGCAGTCAGTATCCTCTGTCACCTTCCCTCTTTCGTGGTGATTGCAGCACTCAGTGTTGGGACAACAGTACTTCTCTTCACGTCTTGCATGAATGGACTTTCAATTCTCATCTTACGGCAAACATATGGCTTCAAGTTTCCTGATCTTTGTGTGACATCGTTTTCTGAACCAGCCAATGGACTGTGTTATCCTTTTTGCTGTGTTCGCCACATCAAGTTTGTTTGCTTTGGATTCATCAGAACTGGGAGTCCAGTGGGCAGATCCAGTCACAAATTAGAAACTCGGTCCTCGTTGCTGACGGGCGTGAACAACCCATCCTGACTGCTGGCTCCTACAGATGAGAAAGCATATCAGATAGGCCAACACCCCTTTTAGCAAAAACGGGGGCATTTTTTTGTTGTTGTTGCAAAAGTGGGGTATTTAAATCTCATAAATAAATAAATAGCCAAGGGCAGGGTTTCAGAAGGCCAAAAATGGCTGTAGTAGGTGTATAAGATGCACCAACATTTCCACCCTCTTTTACGTGTGTCTTATACTTCGAAAAATATGGTAATTTGACTAATGTGTTTCCTTGTGCTTCTTATCTGGTTTATTTGGGAGGGCTGACAGGTAGTTTCTGATTGCTTCAAAAATCAATATTAAATATTTTAAAAATGCCAATATCAAGAGAAAGGTGGGAAAATGAAGAATTAAATAATTTAGTAAAGAATATAATATATGAAAAGTATATGAAGTATATGAAAAGAGCTATAGCATACAGAGAAGAATTAGAATGGAAAGAATGGCAAGCATGCCACAAAAATACATGTTTTGAGATTATCTTGTCAAGGGTGAGCAATCACATGTTGCTATGGAGAAATGGCATAGGAAACAACTGAACAGAATATGTACAACTGTCTCCAGCGTCTGCATCTGAGCATTCTCCAATGCACTTGCAAGGAGAGTCCAAGATGGGTTATTCTTCAGTCTGATTGGTAGGGACTGAGTTTTAATTTAAATATTAATTACTAGGCAGGCACCGCCTCCCCCTTAGCCCTCCAGTCTAAAAAACTCAGTCGCAGTAAAGGGACTCCTGAGTTACTTCTCTTGTAAAATTATTGTTTTTATGCTTACATTTGTATTATACTAACCACCTTTTTTCTTTTTCTTTTTCTTTAGGTGCAGATGGGGGAATCTTGCCTCAGGCGGGCCTGGGTTCAAAACCTTCCACGGGTTTAACCCAGTTGCCTGCAGCTCCTCCCTGCTCAAACCTACGCAGACAGAGAAGACTCTGCAAAGCTGCTATCGTGGGTTCGGGAGTGAGCGCCCGGGTAGCTTACCTCCGAGGTGGCTCCCGGAGGACGAGGTGGTGGTTGACGCTTCGGGGGGTCCGTCCCCCCCCTGGCGGATATACCACAGGGCCGAGAGGTGGCGACTCTCGCCAGCGGCCCACGGGGAAGGCCGTCGCCCCCCCCAACGAAGGCAGACGAGAGCCGATCCGCACCCTCAAGAGTTTGTTCGCAGCAGCGGATCGGCTCTTAGAAGAGGATTGGAGCCATGACGTGACGATCGCAGAGGGCGGGAATCGTCAGCTTTCCCGCCCGCTTCCATTGTTACTTTCAGTTGCCAGGGAAACGACCGGCAGCCATCTTGGTGGGTCGACACGGCAACGATCGGCGGCCATCTTGGGAGGGTCCAGAGTCTCCCGGCTGCCGATCCTGTCCCAAGCAGCTTCCGTTGCCATGGGAACCAGCCGGTGGCCATGTTGGTGAGGTCGCCGGCTCGGAACTGGGTTTCAACACAGCCTTTGCTGAGACCGGGAAGGAAGGCGCGCAGGCGCAGAGGGGGTCTCATTTCCCCATTTCGCTTTCGTTTCTGGGAATCTGCCCACGATCGCTCCTTCTCTGTGGACAACGTAGTTTGGACACTGATCTAAAATCGTGAGTTGCTTTTAAGGGCATGGCAGACCAGGCAGCGCCAGTTGGAGAAGAGGCCACCGTTTGCAAGCCTAGCACCCCCAAGGAAAAAGCCTCTAAGTCTAAATCTGCGCAGGGCTCCTCATTAAGGGATGCAGAAAAGCGCATCAGAGCCCTTGAAAAACAGCTGGAGGCCTCACAAAGAGCAACAGGGCCGGCTGTGCCTTTCACCCAGCAATTACCTACCAATTCATCCATTTCCTCCCCCACGTTTTACCCGGGGGTAGCACCCTCAGTCTCAGAGAGGGACTGGTCCCCAGAGAGAGGGAGCCAAACCTGGCCACCACCCAGGGTCGAGCCATATGGCCTGGGGAGACAAGCTGCAGGGTGGCCTTCCAGCTACCCCCCTTCGCAATCCTTGCAATATGCGCAGACAGCCACCTTCACCCCTACGGCGGCAGGCCTGCGCAATACCCAAGATTCTTGGCAAAGCATGCCCCAGGCCCTGCAGGAACTGATTACTACCACCTCAGGAGGAGTTCGGATGATCCTCAATCTTCGGCAGTTGAATCTCTACGTGAAATACAGGAGATTCAAAATGCACTCACTAAAGTCCATCCTAGCCTCCATAAGACAGAACGACTTTATGACATCAATAGACTTGAAAGAGGCCTACCTTCATGTGCCCATCTTTCCGCATCACAGACAGTTCCTGAGATTCTGTTTCAACGACACACATTTCCAATACAAGGCAATGCCCTTTGGACTTTCTTCCGCTCCCAGGACGTTCACAAAATTACTGGACGTCCTCACGGCCAATCTCAGACGCCAGTCGGTGCGCGTAATGGCGTATCTCGACGATATCGTCATTTTGTCGAGAACTAGGGAACAGGCACACAGAGACTCACAGCTGACAATCCAGACACTACAGGACCATGGCTTTACAGTCAACTGGACAAAAAGTCACCTGACACCTACAAATCGCCTTGCCCACCTGGGCACCACTATAGACTCCAACCTGGGCATGGTTTTTCTGTCCCAGGAAAGACAAAGAACAATCAGGACCCTGATAAGGGAACTGGGGCCCCAGCAATGCCCCACTCTTGCCCTTTTGTCAAAAATCCTAGGAACTCTAGTCTCATGTATCGATATAGTGCCATGGGCGAGACACCATCTACGACCACTCCAATGGTTCCTGCTACCATATCAGAGACAAAAGACCAGTCACTCTCACAGGAGAGTTCACCTCAGTACCAGGGTACGCAACTCTACAATGGTGGAGGTCCCCTTCTCTATCCAGGGGCTCCATATTCCTGGACATGGACCTTATTACTATAACAACAGACGCCAGTTTGATAGGGTGGAGAGCCCACCTTTCCTCATACATGGTCCAGGGACTCTGGGATCCTCAGGACCTGCAAGAGATCAATATAAATTTCCTAGAACTGAAGGCTGTTTCATTAGCCCTCCACAGCCTTGCTCATCTAGTACACATCCTGACCGACAACGTCTCCACGCGTTCCCACATCAACCGACAGGGGGGAACACGGTCAAGGAGGTTAATGAAGGAATCGACATCACTCCTCAGATGGGCAGAGGCGAATCTGGCCTCACTGTCAGCGGAACACATCTCGGGAGTGGAGAATGTGTGGGCAGACTGGCTCAGCCGTCAGACACTCGACCTGGGCGAATGGCAACTGGACCCCGCGATTTTCCAGGAGGCGGTGAGGAGATTCGGGGAGCCAGTGATAGACTTGTTTGCAACCAACCTCAACACCCAACTTCCCCGTTTCTTCGTTCGTTATCCGACCCAGGGCGCGGAAGGAGTGGATGCCCTAGCCCTTCATTGGCCTCGGGGTCTCCTATATGCGTTCCCTCCTCTAACCATTCTTCCCAGGGTGATACGGAAGATCCTGGAAGAGAGAGCGGAGGTGCTACTGATAGCTCCGTTTTGGCCCCGTCGCATCTGGTTCGCGGACCTAGTACAACTGTCGACGGCACCCAGCTGGAGAATACCGGACCAACGGATCTCTCTAACACAGGGGTCCTTTTCTCATCCGGAGCCACAGAGGTGGCAACTAACCGTGTGGCGCTTGAGCGGGAATATCTAAAACGCCAGGCTTTACCTGACACGGTTATTGACACTATACAAGCAGCCCGCAGACCATCTACAAGGCGAATTTACCAGGCAACTTGGGCTGCTTTCTACAAATTTTGTGAGCAGCGGGAGATAGATCCCCAGACGGCGTCACCACATGTTGTTTTAACCTTTCTGCAAGCAGGCCTAGAGAAGGGCCTTGCCCCTAATACTTTACGCCGTCATGTCGCTGCTTTGGCCACCATTATTTCGTCTGACAGTTACCGTTCCCTTACCAGACATCCCTGGATCAGGGACTTCTTGAAAGGAGCGGCCAATCTTAAACCGCCAGTGATTCATCGTTTTCCTTCTTGGGACCTTCCGTTGGTGTTGCACGCACTGACAGGTCCCCCCTTTGAACCCATACGCCAGATTTCGTTAAGGTTACTGACTCTCAAGACCGCCTTCTTGGTTGCAATCACTTCAGCCAGGAGGGTCTCTGAGATAGCCGCTTTGTCAACAAGACCAGACCTTTGTCGTTTTGACCCAAACAGAGTAATCCTTAGACTGGATCCGGCGTTTATCCCAAAGGTAAACACTTCCTTTCACAGGGCTCAGGATATCATACTTCCGGACTTCTGTGCTCGTGGGACTCACCCCTCTATCTTGAGGTGGCATAAACTGGACGTTAGACGGGTCCTCAAAATTTATGTTCGAAGGACTCAACCTGTTAGGACGTCAGAAGCCCTGTTTGTGTCCTTTTCCGCAAGAACCATGGGCGCCAGGGTGTCTTCCCAAACTATCAGCCGTTGGTTGAGGGAGTGCATTTCAGAAGCATATAGGACTAAAGGTTCCCCAGTTCCACCGGGGATAACAGGACATTCGACTCGAAGTGCGGCTACTTCTTCGGCCTGGAGAACCCAGGCTTCTTTAGAGGACATATGTAGAGCGGTCACGTGGGCAGCTCCGTCAACTTTTATCAAGCATTATAGGATTGACTCTTTTGCTTCGGAGGAAGCAGCCTTTGGGAGGAGGGTGCTGCAAGGGGTCTGTTCCTATGCAGAACCCCTGGTCCAGTCTTGTCCCTCCCTGTGATCACAACTTGGGCATATCCCATCTTGGACTCTCCTTGCAAGTGCATTGGAGAAAGACCGTTGAACTTACCTGAACGGTCTTCTCGATGCACTGCAAGGAGAGTCCAAACCCTCCCGACTCTGGGACCAGGGCTACTGGGGAGGTGAAGTTGTCTAGTTACCGTTAAGTGTTGGAAGTTAAATTGTTTAATAAATGGTTTTTGCTTTACTGCTCCTTCGATTTCCTTTTAGACTGGAGGGCTAAGGGGGAGGCGGTGCCTGCCTAGTAATTAATATTTAAATTAAAACTCAGTCCCTACCAATCAGACTGAAGAATAACCCATCTTGGACTCTCCTTGCAGTGCATCGAGAAGACCGTTCAGGTAAGTTCAACGGTCTTTTTCACAGGTATTCCTTCTTGCAGATATTGAACAACATCCCCTTTGTTGCCTTTAAGGTTAGATGCCAGACTCTTCTAATGTGAATGTTTTTCTGCATGGGTGGAAAGGATGATGTAAAGACATTTATGGATGGCATAAAGAGTAACCGCATGGTCTCTATAGTGGTAGTGATAAAAGTTTAGATCTGTTACTTTGTAGGTCTGAGTCAAACTTAGTCTGTTTCCTGAAGGTAAAATTGATAAAGCTGAGGTTGGAGAGATTGCTGCAAGCCAGATTGGAAACTATTAGCTCATTTCAAGAGAAAGTATATTTATCTACCAGGTTAAACTGGGCCAGGGATTTGCCATCAAATACTTGTTTCAGCAACTAAAACAACAGAGTTTCATTCAGACTCTCTAGAGCCAACCTCCAGCTTCTGTGGTGGACATCTCCAGCCATCAGGGGCTGCTGCTTCATAAAGCCAAGCAGGTTAGTAGTGACATCAGACACCAGCTTTTTCTGCTGGGGAGCCCACCTGCAATTTGGCATGGCCCCAACGCCAAAACATCAATTGACTGGAGTTCAGGGCAGTGCACCTGGTGCTGCGCAGTTTCCAGGACATTGTTCATGTCCTGATTTTTATGGCCACCAAGGCTCACATAAATTGCCAGGGGGGCACTCATTCCTGGGCTCCCATGAGTGAAGCAGGCCACCTAGGTGAGTGGGTGGAGGAGTATCTTCTTTCACTAAAGGCAGAGCACATCGCCGGGGTAATCAATATCCAGGCGGACAGTTTGAGCAGAAACACAATCAACCATTCCAAATGGAGGCTTCACCTGAACATTTTCAGGGAGATCTGTGAGAAGTTTGATCAACTGAATACTCAAGTACCTCGCTTCTTTACCAGATTTCCAACCCCAGGGGCAGAGGGAACCAATGCCTTGCACAGCAGGTTCTTATATGCATTTCTATCCCTGCCCCTCATTCCTGCTGTGATTAGAAAAGTTCTTCTACAGAGGACAGAGATATGGTGGTTGCCCCTCATTGGCCCAGACATCCGTGGTTCACAGACTTGGTGAGTTTGTTGGTGAGCCAGCCCTGAAGGATCCCTCAGGAAAAAAATTATCTCAGCCATGGAATCTAAACCATCCAGAGCCTCAATGAGACTTCAAGGAGTGGATCTTGAACTGTCTATATTCAATGCTTAAGGTCTAGAATTGCTCTCCAATCTCCCAAGGCGTTGGGGACTACAAAGAGAATGAAATAGTATCTCTTACCCTGCTGATCCAGAGGAACCGGCTGGATGGCACAAATGTCCAGCAAGTGTTGGACTGATGAATCCATAAGGGCTTTCTTGGAGGGCACCTTGGATAAGGGGCATTGGATGATAAACCTTGGGGGAATGGAGAGATTCTAGTGAGAGATCCTGACTGACCGTCTTAAGGACCCATCTATCCTAGGTGGTCCGTTCACACAAGGTGGAGAAGAAGGCAAGATGACCCCCCTATGGGAAGATCAGAACAGACACTATCAGGAATGTTGGAAGAGGCGACCTCCTCCTCCATCTCTGAAAGTTCCCTTGAACTGCCTCCCCCTCCCAGATCTATCCTGAGGCTGATGCTGCCTAGATTTGAACTGACCTTGGGGCCAGGAGAAGTTGAAGCCCTGGTCAGGAGTCTGAAAGGGCTGCCAGGAATTGCCCATCTAGAAAATGATGGCAGAATTTTCCTCTTATCTCCAGTCTCAACTAGAATCGGGTTGAGAATGTCTCCAAATAGAGTCTGTCCCTGGAAAGGGGCTGATTTCAGGCATCACTTGTGGCAGGTGTTGACAGGCCACTGACAAAGCCAGTGCATGTGTCTAGCAACCACCAAGGCGGGCATAGACACAAAATGGGACACATGGAGGGAGTCATTCACCACAAACTGAGAGATAGTGAAGACCTTGTTCAAATCCTGATGTGCTCACATGTTGGATGCCGGGATTTACAAGTCAGGCAGTGACTCCTGGCCATTGAAATACAACTCACTGGAATAGCTGTCTGGGCTTTGATGATGATCAGTAAGTCCAGGCCAAATCAAGGGTCCCTGGGAGCTGAGTGAGGTGGAACTGCTCAGTGACTGGAGACCTGCGGTAAGGCCCTGTTGCAGCGCCACCGCTATCAGGATCTGTAAATTGGTTGGGTCCAAGGAAACTGAGACTACCGGAGTCCCTGATGTCGAAGGCAGGGCTTGTGTCTCGGAAACGAGAGGGATCTTAGAGGCCAGAAGAAAAGAAGGCCTCAAAAAGCTGGCTGAATCCCTAGAGTCTGCAGAACTCCTGTACAATGCCAGATTACCCAAGGATAAGAGGTCTCCTGACAGGCATGGAGCCCCTTGGTCAGAGTCTGGGCCCCTTAAGGAACAGCCCCTATCCTACCCTAAGCCTTGTTGCAGAGTCTCTTCAGGACTCTGTTCCTACGGTGCTCACCCTCTCCATGGCCTTAATGTTGCAAGAAGTCCATTAGCTGACTGGAGGTACCAGGTTGATCCTCCTCTGGGGCTGGGGAGTTGGTTTTGTGCTGCTGCTTGCCCCTAGGCTTGTCAGAAGAAACTCTCATCACCATGTTTGCTATTGGTCCCAACAAGCAGCTGAAGAAAATGGCCGCTGGGTGTTGGCACAAAATGGCCAATGCAACTGGCAGTTGGGAAATGGTGGGCTGGAGGGGAGCCAAGGTGCCGCTGGTGCTGACCAGGGCAAGCCTTTTGAGGTCCAGGCATCTGGAACTGGCCGGAGAACTGAGGCTGAAAGCTGCTACCAGGCCAGATAAACTAGATGAGGCTGCGCAAGCATGAGCTCAAGTGATCGTCCAAACTTCATGGCAAATTACTGAAGCCAGGTAAGAATTAGCATCCGCCTCAGCAGCCACTATCAAGTGGCAACAGGTGATAAAGGGGGTTGTGCAAGTGTGAGCTCTAATGCCTGTCAAACCCCTGAGCAATCAGCTGAAATAGGTGGGAATGAGAACGTCCACCCTAGCAGCAGCAACACAAGCAGCAGAACAGAACCTAGGGGTGCATTGGGCAAGGCGCACTAAATTGGAGAGTGGAAGACGCGGAAGTCAGGCTTAAATCCACTCCTTCCCCCAAGTATCCAAGCCATCCTGGGCACAGGGAGCCTTCCGCTCCAGTGACAGGCTGGGCAAGCCAAGCATGGCTGATGCGCAAAGGCCTGGATCTACTGCCGTGGCAGGAGCCAAAGCTCAACTAACAAAACACCCGTGCGTCTCAGATGATACAGAGGGCTTGGGCAAGAACTCACAAAGCCCCACAACAGTCCGTATATGAGCCAAGGAAAGTAGAGACAGGATTCAGGAAGGGAGAGCTAAGTAGCCATGTCCATCCAGTCTGAGGACTGAATCGAAGCTGGATCCTAGGAGGGCGGATCCGGCAAAAAGTAACAGACTCGGTCCTCATTCTGAGTGAACAAGGACACCTGAATACTGGCTCCACCCAGGATAGAGAATAGTGCAGATAAAAATCCCAATTGTCATGAATTGAATAATCCCTTGTTTTCTAAAAGCAAGATGGAGGCAGAATTTTGTATGGCTAAAATTAAACTATATTGCTCACAGCTGTTTGTTTCATTGGCTTCTGAGTGCTAGATATCTAGAATTGTTTGGTAACTCTTGATATCTTGATTTCACTTACTGTACAGAACCATTTTACACAAATAGATCTTAATATATGTATACAGTATTTCACAGGTAGTGAAAAATCCTTTTTTTTACATAGATCATGAGTTCTCGTAGGATCCTGTCCAGAATTAATTTGCTTCTTTTATTACATAATCAACATATTGGAGCCTGTTTTTCTTATATTTTAATGTAATACTTTATATATTTTTTTTGCTCTTAATGTCTTCATTTTTTTCCAACTCTTAAAAAGTCCCTAGAATTATTTGTCCTTTTGCCTTACTAAACAAGTTCATCACAGGTGTTTTTATTTACAGACCATTCTCAAATGAACTCACAAACTTTAAAAGCAGAAGATACAAAACTGTTGCAGTCTTCTCTTTTCCCTCTTAACTTCCTAGAATGTTCACATACTTCGTGGGCTTTCATTTCTTGGACAGATCACTGAATCCACCACTTCTAGCAGATATCCTAAGATCTCTGTTACATCATTATCAGCACCAAAGAGATTGCCCATTTAGTAATTTAGAAATTCTGTAAAACTCTTTAACAGAATAAAAGAGTTGGAAGGGACCTTTGAGATCTTCTAGTCTAACCCCTGCTCAAGCATGAGACTCTATATCATTTCAGACAAATTTGGTATCATCTTTAAATCTCCAGTGATTATAATATCAAGACACAAGCAGTTCCATTGATGAATTGTTCTCAAAATTTCTTCTTAGTTCTAGGTTGGCTCTCTCCTTGATTAATTTCCACTATTGCTTCTTTTCCTGCCTTCAGGTATTTTGGAGAAGTTGGGCCCCTTTTCCTTTTGGCAGCCCCTCAAATATTGGAACATTGCTGTTATAACACCCCAGTTCTTCTTTTCACTAGACTAGATGTACCCAATTTTTGGAACCGTTCTTCATATGTTTTAGCCTCCAGCCCCTTAATCATCTTGATTGCTCTTTTCTGCACTCTACAGAATTTCAACATCTTTTTTATATCATGGTGACCAAAAATGCAGTATTCCAAGTGTGGCCTTACCAAGTCATGATAAAGTGGTACTAACATTTCATATGATCTTGATTCTGTCCCACTATTAATGCAATCAAGGGCTGAGTTGTTTTTTTGGTGGATGCCCATACTGCTGGCTCATATGTAAGTGGTTATCCACTAGGACTCCTAGATCTCTCTCACCGTTACTACTACTGAGCCATGGGTATCAACTATTCTGTACTTGTACATTTGGTTTTTCTTGCCTAAAAGTAAAATCCTTACTATTGTCACCATTTAATTTTACTTTGATAAATAGAGCCCAATGTTCTAAGTTGTCGAGTTCCTTCTGCCTTCTGGATTTTAGCCTACTTTTGTGGTAAAGATACTAACACTTAAAGTAACATGATTAGGTGAAATATATACCAAATATAGTATAGCACAGTCAAAATAGAAACAAAATAAACAATTGCAAATGATTTGTAAAGAAGCTCAGGTTGTCATAATAAATAGGTTTTTGTAACATCAACACCACAGTTAGAACCTTTATAAAGAAAATTGAATAAAATTATAGTATCTACCATTAATTGTGTTCTGCCCTTAAGGGCAAAGTATTAATAACCAGAGGCGCATTGAATTCTTCAGAATCTTTTAGCAGCTATGGTTCTCCTTGTTGTTCTGTTTTACCAATGATGTTTCATCTGTCAAGATAAATCATCTGACCTTGATTCTGTCTACCTTACAACTTTGAGGATTTGATTCACAAAGACTCTGGAGATGAGGTAAATGAGGTTATGTTTATTCCTCAAAAGACTTCCACAAGGGCTTTCTGCATAACTAAAAAGAAATGTTTTAAGGTCTTCATCCAGAAATAGCAATCCAATCTTGTACAAATCAGATCCATCCTGTGTTGGGGAATTTGAAAGAGTTAGGCTAGACTCCATCTTCATTCTTTCAATTAATTCCTCTTTTTTTCCTTCATTGGTAGGCCTTCTCTCCTTTTTTTAAAACTAAACACACATCTCTATCTTCTTGTACCTACATTGCTTCTGGCCTCTCAAAGACCTTTAAGCTGATGACTATCATGCTGATTCACCTCCTGCAGAAGGTGGCATTACTAATAACCATGATTTTGGATTGTTGAAGTGAAAAATTACGTGATTTATTACAGCATTATTCTCAAAACCTCTTCAGTTTGGGGAAAACATAAATTATATTTATTTCATCCCCTACACAGCAAGTTGGATACAGAGAGCAGAGCTTCAGGATTGATAGCTAGCTAGACATGAAGGCTCTGACTATTTTTAACTACACTGCTCAAAAAAATAAAGGGAACACTTAAACAACACAATATAACTCCAAGTAAATTATATGCCGCCCCGAGTCTGCGGAGAGGGGCGGCATATAAATCCAATAAATCTAATCTAATCTAAATCAAACTTCTGTGAAATCAAACTGTCCACTTAGGAAGCAACATTGGTTGACAATCAATTTCACATGCTGTTGTGCACATTCAACTTTGTACAGAACAAAGTATTCAATGAGAATATTTCATTCATTCAGGATGTGTTATTTGAATGTTCCCTTTATTTTTTTTAGCAGTATACTACTAGGTTCTTTCTCCCTGTATTCATCTGCCTTCATCTTCATGAAGCATTCCTTGTTTTCTCCAAAATTTAAAAAAAGTAGCGGGAGCAAACAGGATGGGATGGTCTAGTATTTATTTTTATTTATTAATTATTTTTTATACCTTGTCATCTCCCCTATAAGATGACTCTGGGCAGCTTACAAATAATAAGTAGACTTACAAGTAGGTAGCATTCAAATTGTGGGTTGAAGTTTCCCAACCCCCTTTTGAGATTAAAATACATAATTTTGTGATAACACAGAGCAGAAATTCAAAGTTTATACGCAACCAGGTATTGCTTAGCAACCACTATAGAGACCTGTAGCTTTAGCGCTAAGCATTGCAGTTGCTAAGTGGAAAATGAGATGGCCATAATGGACTTAAAATATGACTTTTCATTTGGTTGTTAAGCATGTCACTGCAATTGTTAAGTGAAAAATCATGTGACATTCTCCATAAACTACTTGTCACAACAAGGTGATCAAGAGGCACACAGATAGTTAACACATGACCACAAGATACTTTGACAGCTGTAAATGTGAGGATTGATTGGTCTCAGAACTAGCTATATTTACACATCAGAATTTCAGGCATTTGCTAAATGAGATTTTAAGCAAGGACTATCTGTACTACAATCTTTTAAGAGGATTTGAATGGTTGATTTCAGAATAATTATGTTTGAATCTATTTTTAAAATGTAGTTTAAGGATTTAACTATATTTATACAAATAAATAAAATGTGCAGTTTATAATAGTTTTTCAGTTGGATAGAAATACATTCAGAAATCATTTCTAAAGTTTGTACATAAATTATATTTTAATCTTGGTCTGAAATCATTATTCACGAGTTGAAAGGCACACAGCGCTATTCTTGGGAATTTGAAAAATGTTTGAATTTGCAACCGAATTACACATTGCTCCCAAGAAAGTCTATTTAAGCCTTAGGGTTAACATGTTATATTATCATGTGGGTAACATAAAAATCTAAGTACAGAAAAGGCATCTCCTGGTTTTTCCTCAGAGGGCTTTGATATTAGATGTTTCAAAACATGTGATACTCACCTACAGCAGAACAACAATAACAAAATGTTATATAGGTTCCTTTTCTTCCCATTCCTCATCCCACCCATCTCACACCATTAGAAACAATGACAAGAAAATACATAAGCTCTTATTTTGATCTGAAATCCCTTTCTCGTTTCACTACCACACTATCATCCATCTGTTTCATGGAGTACTAGAATGCATACTATAAAAAAGGTTGGAGCTCAGCAAAAAAAATTGACAGAAAAAGGAAAAAACTCTATATTAAGCTGACATGGTGAATATTATGATTGCAGAATCTTTTAAGACATTGCTTTGGCATATTCTCTTTGCAGAACTTCTTATGCCTCATGTGTTGATGTACATTTATAAACTCTCAAAGAGGAAGCTGTTCGCCTGTGGGTTTACATGTTGTGGTTAGTAATAAAAGCAGAAGTTCAAATCTTTCCACCCTAAACAGTTGTACTCACGGAATCCTGTATTTATTCTCTGAGAATTCTAACATTTCTCTCTTAGGAACAATATTGTACCATTAATTCTCCTTCTAAAAATCCAATGTATACAACAGGGGTCCCCAACTACCAATCTGTGGACCGGCAGCAGTCTGCAGCATGCCACAAAACGAGCCATACAAACAAGCGGTATGCAGGCAGCACATGAAACCATGCACCCTTCAGTTTGTGGAAAAACCTATCCACAGAAACAGTGCCTGGTGCTCAAAAGGTTGGGGTTGCTTGTATATAGTATTGTAGTACTTATAGTAGTATATAGTATTGTAGAGATTTTCAGAGCTACAGTGTTTGATTTAGAAAACCAATTAACAAACACATTTGTTTTTGCTGTTTTCCATTTTAACATGATAGAATGATACATTACTAAAATTTATCTAGGTTTAGAAAAGTAGGGGTTTTGTACAATTTACTTTTTTTAGCAAAACCATGGCAAAACAGTTGTTACATTGATGCTCAGTTTAAATTTTAAGGATCATAGAAACACCTTCATGTATAGTTTTTCTTATTTACAGTTAAGCTTACTAACTTACTTCTTGCTAAACAGATATGAAACAAAGCACATAATGGTTTAATATGATGAATGACTCAGTCCACTGCATACTATAACATGTCTGTAACCCTTAGTTTTTATAGTTAAACTCTCTGTTAATCTATAGTTAAACTTATAGATTAACATAACACAGTGATGTAAATCACAATCCTTAATGCTTTGGAATTTGAAAATCTGGCCAAATTATGGATTTCTTATAAACTGCTTGGCAAAAAACTGGGGGATTTTGTAGCTGTTACATTGGTATATCATCACACTTTATCTGATTATATACAGGAGTGGCATAATATAAATCATGTAGTTAATTGGGTTTGTTTGAATTAGCTATGTGAATGTTCTAAAGTGAGAAGTATCAATATGGGTATTATTGTAAGTAGTTACATATGAAAAAAGATTTAACATGGAATCCAGTTGTGTCAAACCTGTGGATATATTTCAGTATTTCAATGACTTTTCTGCGTAGTATCACAAAATTCTTATACAGTAGAACCTCGACATACGAGCTGCTCTATATATGAGCATTCGAGATACGAGCTAGGAGGGGAGAGATATTTCTGTTCGACTCCCGAGCTCAAATTCGAGATACGAGCCGAGGCCAAGTCTTCGCTCCGGGCTGTGCCCCCTCCGAGCGCTCACTGCCTGTCCCTGTCAGCGGCCAAGCCACCTTCACCCGCCCGGACAACCGCCTCCTTCTCCCTTCCCCGTGGGAGTGCCGCACCTCTTGTCTGCCTGGCCCGAGAGGCACGAAACCGCCGCTCATGCCGGGCGGCCCGCCTGGAACGCCAGCATTGCCACCGGGCCAATTGCCGAGCGGGGGCGGGGCATGGGAGAAGGCAGCGCCGCACCGGCCCCCTCAGGCCGCTCCGCCCGGGATGGGGCTCCTCCGGAGGGGCGTACGGGGAAGGGCTTGAGCCGCCGCCTTCTCCCTTCCCCGTGGGAGCGCCGCATCTCTTGTCTGCCCGGCTCGAGAGGCACGAAACCGCCGCTCATGCCGGGCGGCCCGCCTGGAACGCCACCATTGCCACCGGGCCTATTGCCGAGCAGGAACAGGGCGCGGGAGGAGGCAGCGCCACGCCAGCCCCCTCAGGCCGCTCCGTCCGGGATGGGGCTCCTCCGGAGGGACGCACGGGGTCTCGGGAGGAGCCCCATCCCGGATGGAGCGGCCTGAGGGGGCTGGTGCAGCACTGCCTCCTCCCGCGCCCCGCCCCCACTCGGCAATCAGCCCGGCGGCAATGCTGGCGTTCCAGGCGGGCCGCCCGGCATGAGCGGCAGTTTCGTGCCTCTCGGGCCGGGCAGACAAGAGGTGCGGCGCTCCCACAGGGAAGGGAGAAAGAGGCGGTTGTCCGGACGGGTGAAGGTGGCTGGGCCGCTGACAGGGACAGGCGATGAGCGCTCGCAGGGGGCACAGCCCGGAGCGAGACTTGGCCTCTGCTGCGGCTGCTGCCCGCCTGCTTCTCTCTCCCTCCTTCCCCGCGGTGCTTGGCGAACGGAGAGGTGGTCACTTCGCCTGCCGCTCTGCTTCCCTCCCTCCCTCCGCAGACCCAGAGACAAAACAAACAGAAAGGAGGCACGGAGCGGGGGGAGCCGCCTGGCAGACCGCCTTTGTGTATTTGCCTGGGGGGGGGGAGAGGATCGGGAGGCTCAAGCCTCCTTCGGTGGTGGCGGTCGGTTTTTGATTTTTGGGCTTGCACGCATTAATCGCTTTTCCATTGATTCCTATGGGAAACAATGTTTCGTCTTACGAGCTTTTCGACTTACGAGCCTCCTTCCCGCACCAATTAAATTCGTAAGTCGAGGTATTACTGTATATAAATATTGAGTGACAGAAAATAAATAATTTCCCAGTATGATAAGCTACACTTTTGTCTCAAAATATCAGTTTCCAAAAATCCTTGATAACTGTAATAAATTACATTCCTGAAATCATACAATCAATTTAAGAAATGACAGTCAAAATTAATAAATTCATAAGTGCCCACCAAAAGGCAGTCTTTTATAGAAATTAGAAAAAAGTACATGAACATAGGCATTACAGATTTTTAGCACATGTCCTTTCAACATGTCCCTTATACCAGTGATGGCACGGGTGTCAAAGGTGGCATGCAGAGCCAAATCTGTTGGCACGTGAGCTGTTGCTGTAACTCAACTCCAACGTGCATGTGTGTACTGGCCAGCTGATTTTTAAATCACACAGAGGCTGGGGGGAATGCTAAACTCTATGAAAATGTGCATGTAACCCAGCATGGCTTGTTGGGTGTAAAAGGTAAAATCTAAATCCTTATGGAGGACAGGAAACTGTTTAAACATCATTTTTGGTATCTGGGTCACAGGTGTCCTGCAAACACTACTATACTAGAACTTAAGAAATGTGGTGAAGATGGCTAAGCTTGTATGATATAGAAAGCAATATATTATACCAGAATAAGTTATGGTTTGGGATATTTGATGGTAGTATTGAGCTTTAACTAGGAAATTCTGAATTGTTTGCCTCCAGAGATATATTGAAGCTTATATATATAAAATGAGATATTTTCTGTGTGAATAAATTAAAGCTTTAGAGAAAGCTACTGGTTGGGTACAAGCAGACCGATAATTCTCCTCTAAGGTTGCTATGGAAACTAGCAGTGCTTGCTATAATTGAGAGCATCTTAAAACATCCTGACATTTCCTTTTTTTCTCTCAGCCATTTTACATTATTTTTATGTTGTATAGGTAACATCCGTTCAAAAGAAAATAGTTAATGAACATTTCTGTTTGAATATCAATCTACTTTGCCGTTATTTTTTTATAGGATAGCGTTTGTATTTTAAACTGTCTGCATGAAAGCAAGCTCCCTGGATTTGTTTGTCTTCCAGTTCTAGTGGCTGTGTGTATGGGTTCTATTGCATCTACTGTAGAGACTAAAAACTCATTTAACAGATAAATTTTATAGCAATATGTTTCTGAAAACGGATCTTTCAATATGAATGGTAAGTCAATTCATTTTTGCACTTCTACTTAGATTATGAACTGAACTGCATTTCTTTAAAAAAATCAGTAAAATTATTGTCATCCCATTACACATTTGTTATGAGCATTTTTCCTTTCTATAATTTGAATAATAGAGAGTTGCTGTTTTCAGTCAATTGATACCAAATTATTTAATATTGTACAAGCCATTTAAAAGAAGCATTTCTTACTACGGTATAACAGAATTACATAGAATGTGAAAGATAATGCAATTACCTTATTTTCTGTAGGTTGCTTTTAATATTGAGTATGTAGTTCAGTAATTTTAAATTAGATAGTGCAAATAACATTTTATTTCAGCTTATTGGCATGTTTAATGTCACATACATTTCTATATAGCATTTAAGTAAGTAATTTATTAGATGATTGGCTAAGGACTTTAGTTTTCTTAGTTGGCAATGAAACTAATATGTGAAGTAATGGTTAGATGGACTGATTAGCTTTCCAAACTGATTTTTGTTATCATTTCTGAAAAGAAAATTTTGATATCAAGCATGTACTGTAATAGGCTGAAGTAGAGTATTCTTGTCATAAATTTAATGGAATTGGAAAATTAAGAATAAAATTATCTATGATGTATATAATTGTTTTAGAACCTAGATAGATTTTTTTTTGTTTGACCTTATTTTAGCAAAGATCTCTGTCCCTCTACTTTCAGAAAAATAACTTCTTTCAAAAGATTTTATATAAAATTGTAAGTACCTCAGCGGTCTCAAATTACAACTTGAATAGGAAAGCTATTTATTTTTAGCTACCTTGGTGTGTGTGTGTGTGTGTCAATATAGAATAGAACTGAAAAATACTTACTTGCAGGGCTGAATTTATTTATTTTTATTTTTCAAATGTAAAAATATATTGACTAAATATAGACTTATGGGGCTCATAGTAGATATGCAAAAAGGAGTTCTGACTTGTACATCTATCTCATTTAGTCATGGTAACTGTGCCGTTGCCACACAGATTGTAAAAATGTGTCCCATATGGAGTGTAGGCTATGTTCACATGAATATCCTCTCTCCTAAATAGAGATTATACTAAAGGATTGTGATACTTTTTTTATATTCTTCTCCATTGTGGTGTTGTCCTGCCTCAACATAGTACATAACATTTAGAATCGGGAACCCACATGTTTATTGTTCCTCTGTATCAGGAATGTGTATAATGGAATGTACAGTATTTAAAATATTATACTTATATTATTTGAAGATATCCATAAGAGTCTACACTGGATGCTTGCAGAATTAGCTTTAGCCATAACATTAGCTGAAATATTTACCAATTGCATGAACACATGTCCAGAGATAGTATTCACTAACTTTCCATACCAGTTTGCAAATGTGAGCGTGCGTGCATGCTTGCTTTGGTCATGTGCGTGCCTTCTGCGCACACACACTGCCTTCTGCGCATGCACTTTGCTTATGCATATGGCTTGCACACATGCACACACCTTCAAAACATGCCTAAACAGGATAGCATAGCGCCAGGGCCGATGGCTCATTACCTCAGGTGGGGTACTGAGGTGCTGCAAACAGGGTACCATGCACCTCTCCCACTTGCCATTCACGTGAAACGGCCTCATGGAGACTATTCCTGCAAACCCTAGCCACTGTGCCCCTTCTCTTAGTGGCGCCTGCAAAAAGAGTGGCAGGCCCAGTGATGCACCTTGCAGCCCCCTCCCTACTTACCGGTAATGGTGCGATGGTTGCAGCAAACCATCCCATTGTATATGAAGCAGCTGCTTTGCCAGTGCCACTAAGACTGCCGTCTTCAGCAACTGTGGAGATCCAACGATGTGCCCCACGTGTTTCTGGATCTCCTTGTTGCTTCCCGTGCAAACAGCACAACGTGAGGAAGTGTGGGGGGAAAGGGGGGGAGGAACATGCCCCATGCGCCCCACACTCACCTGCCTCCTAAGTGGAATGGCCTCATAGAGGCCGCTCCCTGAAACCCTAGCTCCTGCACCCCTTCTCTTAGTGGCAGTCGGACTCTTGCCAGCCCTAGACCTGTTTACCTGGAACTGGGGGGAGGGGAACTGGCACTGGAGCGCCAAGCAATGGCTGGTGCGGGTTTTGTCTACACAGCTTTGAAGACGGATTGGCATGGCCAGTTCTTGCCTGCAGCATTGTCGCCCAGGATCGGGTCAGAGCTGCTGCCGCTGCTGCTACTAGCCAAAATCAGCAGGCCAGATTCGGTGAGCTGGATGCACCACCATTGCGTGGGAGGAAAAGAGAGAGAGAGGGTTCTGCAAGACAGCCCATGTCTCATGTTCTCCTCCTCTTGGGAGGCAGCACATTCAGCTTACTCAATCTCCTGATCTTGGCCATCAAGGGAGAGTGACAGGTGGGGAGAATGGGGCAGGCAGGGGAGAGGTGAGACACGTGTCTTACCTGACTTCCAGCTCCATTGCATTTCTCACCGTTGTGAGGTATATAGATAGAATGGTATATAGATATAATGTGTGTGTTATATTTGATATCCTAGGTAAACTCTTCGAATGATCACACAATTTAAAACTATCTTAATTTTTATTATTTTGTAGTTATATTGTGTTGATTGGTATCATTAAGGTCCTGTACTATTCTGTCTTTGGGTATCTGGCATTAAAGAAAACTTTTGTCTATTCATCTGAAAAATATGATACAGTGATACCTCTACTTACGAACACCTCTACATACGAACGTTTCAAGATACGAACTGGGTACTCACAGTTTTTTTTGCCTTTTCTCACAAACCATTTTCAACTTACGTACCCTTGCCTCTCTCAGCTGCTGCTACTGCAAGTAGCGGCCAAAACAAGCTCTTTTAAGTTTGTAGGCTCTGATGATCGCAAGGGAACTGGAGCCAGGCTTTGCCGTGCAGGGTCTCCACCCTCCCCCATCCCTTCTCCTACCGTCATGGCAAAGCGCGAAGGCGTTGGAGAAGAGAGAGAATGGGTGGTGAAGGTAGCAGTGGGTGAGGGGCATTTTGGAAGCGAGATTGGACGGAGAACGTAGCAGCAAGCCAGGGGCATTTTGAAGAGAGATCGGGCGGAGAACGTAGCAGAAGGCAAGGGGAGTTCTGAGAGTTGAAGTCCATAAGTATTAAAGTTGGCAAGTTTGAAGACCTCTGCTTTAGAGAGTCTCAATATATGTTAAACAAATGGCTCTCAAATGGCTCTCCAACTACTAATAAGGCCCCACCCCACCTCACACTACCCTGAAGCCATTCTCAATCCCCCAAAGAGTAGCCCATATATTACCTGAAAAGTCCACAGTGCAAAGTCTAGGCATAAGACAAATGGCAGTCCTCATGGCAAAGACAAGTTACAAGGCAAAGGCAGTTCTGAAGGTAAAGCAAAACAAAGAGCAAAAACAGTCCACAAGGCAAAGGCAAGATCAGTGGTAATCCTTGAAGCAAGGCAAAAGGCATGAGTCAAAGCTGAGAGAGAGTAATCCAAAACAATTGTTCCTGGCAAAGATGGACTCCTCCACAGCTTGTCCTTAGATCAACCCATTCTAGGTGTTCCTTGTGAGGAGAGATGGGGCAACCTTCTCCCAAGTAGACTTTCAGCCCTTCTCTATGCTTGCCTAAACTCTACACTCTGTGCCCTTGGATCAAGTGGGAGAGGCATCTGTTCCTCATCAGAGCGGATCTCTCTGTCAGCACCACTGCCTGTCAGCAGCTGATCCTCTCTTGTGTTAGTGAAGTCAGGTAGCTCTCTGTCAGGTTGATCACTCTCCCAGTGCCTGAGGGGCCTAAGGTAGCATCATCCTTAGTCCATGGGCCTCTCCCAGAGGTGGGCTGTTAAGGTGGAACAGTGACATGTGCTTGGCCCTGTGGCTCTGAGTGCTAGCAGAGTACAGCCCAATTATACTACTGCACCTTGGCAGGTAGCAAAATTGTGCGTGGACACACAGGTGCGCCCGTGTTTCAATGCATTTTTTTGCTTCTGCGCACTCAGGGTCACCTGAATAGTGCTAATGGTTCCTCTAGTCTGCAATTATTATTATTTGGAAATCTGTTCATACTCCCACACCATTCGAAGTGTGTTCCTCCCAAATTGCATAACTAAAAGTCTGTAGAGATTCAGCTCATGGTTGTCCCAAACACTGAGTATATCTACAGATTTTTAAATAAACTGTTGTAAGCTTAATATTACCTGTGTATGAAAGAGCATCTGAGAAACTAATAGAAAAAAATACTTTCAGGGAGGAAAAAAGCTGAAAACAATTTCTCAAAAATTGAAAGACATCCAAGTAGCTTTTAGAATAATTAGTGAACCCAAGAATTTCTAAGGATGTTTAACAGTGCACTTAAAATGAATCAGGTTCAAAAACTGATTTTGGAGAAACAGTGATTCAGACTAGTGAAGATAGTGAAAGCAGGGATATGTAAAGGTAAAGGTTTTCCTTGTCTAGTTGTGTCCAATTCCAGGGGACAGTGCTCATCTCTATTTCTTAGCCGAGGGAACCAGCATTGTTTGAAGATGCTTCTTTGGTTATGTGGCCTGTATGACAAAATCCCAAGGCACGTGGAATGCTGTTACCTTCCCACTGAATTGGTACCTACTTATCTACTCATATTGCATGCTTTCAAACTGCTACGTAGGTTAGCTACGAGTCTGCGGAGAGGGGCGGCATACAAATCTAAATAAATAAATAAATAAATAAATAAATAAATAAATAAATAAATAGCTGGGGCATGGCCCATCACACTCGGGTCTTGAACCTGGGCTGCAGCTTTCCAGTTGACAAGCTCAGCGTCTTTAACCACTGAGTGTCACACTCCCAAGAAGATAATGATGTAGGGATACATACTATATATACTACACCGTAAAATATATTATACAAATGTCACAATTGTAAAGTATTGTTGGTACAAGAGCCCTCTTTTTCAACTGTTGTTCACCATATACTTTCTGTTAATTGTAAAATGAGATTTAGACATTTACTTTGATAGGAAAAAAAGCTATCATCAATAACAGTGTAATTTACACTTGAAGACATTTCTTCACATTTCCATTGTATTTGGTATAAAATACTGTTTTTTGTTAGGTTCCTTGGCAGAGTAAATAATTTATTCAGCTCATACAATTTGAATATCATAAGCAAACTGCATAAATTTTCCTGCATCTTACTATCTTCTTACATATCTTTATTTCTGCACAAGGCAAAGAAAGCTTTTTATTACTAAACTATCTTTTTTTGCATGTTAAATAGGAATGAACTAATTTTGTTCTGATGATTTAGCTGATACTTACATTGCATTCAATACAATAACAACCCAATAACTCTATTTGCATTGTTTTATTTCTACATGTGTATATAGTAAATTGAGGTAAATAAATAAAACATTGGAGCAGTGAATAGTTTTGGGAGCGTCTGCTTAATTGTTTCAGCTAGGAACATTGCATCATTTAATCACATAGAAATAGAAGACTATTTTTAGCAGTTGCCTACTTTACGTTGTCTAGTATTCAGATACATAAAAATTATATGTTGAATCTCTCTTTTTCTCCACCTAGTATACATCTTGTGGGGGCATGTTGGGTAGTATTTTAAGAAAAAACACAGTATTAAGAGGGTGGGGGGGAGATGGTCATGACTGCATACTACTTTAATGTTGTTTAATTCCACCCACATACTTGAACTGCTGAAAGGCAGGCTACTTTTTCATTTCAAAATATGAGTTGCCTGATCAGATATGTGTGTAATTTCTGTGAATTCTGCACAGAATGTGAAGTTCTCTCCCACGCCCCCATGCTGCTTGGCAGCTTTGAAATTTCACCCAGGATTTATTCCTATTTATGCAGCGGGCAAAAGGAAAACATTAAGACTATCCAGTCTGCACCACCATTCTGTGAATATTATAGTGTTTTCTTCTGAGCTTTTCATATAAATTCATATTTTTTATTTATTTGTTTGTTTGTTTGTTTATTTATTTATTATATTTATATGCTGCCCCTCTCCGATATTTTGATATTAGTGTGCCTGAATTTTGTTGTTCAGATTCCTTATAAAGCTATTAGAGGATAATTTCTGTAGCACTTTTTAGTGTTTAATATTGTACAATTGCTGCCTGCATTTGATGTAAAATTTGTTTGTCTTTTTTACAGAAATTCATTTGTTGTTGCCTACTCCACTTTGGCAACATATGGGAGGGCTGGGGTATTTTGTTATCTATTCCTAGGAAAGAAAGGAATGGAGACAAGAACACGATAAGAATTAATCTAGTTTTTTATATATCATATGTGAAAGATGTGTAAATCCTTTTTCTTTTTCTTCTTTCTTTTCATCACATCTATGTGGGTGAATACTCCTGCAAATCCTTGGTGAAAACTTTAGAAATCTTTGGTATGGTCATTTTTTCATTAGAACCCAGAGTCATTGATTACATTACAAAATTATTTAATGGGGAAATTACAGTTATCCCAATTTTTAGAAAATATTATGAAGCTTATAGTAAATTTTGGGAGGGAGAAAACATGAAATGTGCACTAGATAGAAAATTCATAGTGGAAATATCTTTACACTTAAGAAGACAATGGATTTTACATGATACCCCCCTTTTAAATTAAGTAACTAATAAAATTAATAAAATGACCTATCTTCTGATTTGTGTTGAAGCATTTTAATAATTTGATGTTAGACTAGGTTGTTTCTAAATTCCTAATTTCAAAGAGTTAATATTTACCTTTCCACTCTTTTTAAATATAGAAATGCAATCTAAAAATAATAATAGGCATAAATAAAAGAAGACATAATTTGAAACTTTTAAAGGCATGACTTGAAAGTCATCTATATTAAAATCATTTGTTCTTATTGAGTTTATTTCTTTGTTGTTGCAAACTTAAAATTAAATAGTTGCAGAATTATTTGCAGCTTGACTCATGTCATATCTCTTAAAAAGACTATTCAGCACAGAATAAACTATCAAAAATGGAGAAAGTCTTTAACTTTAGATATTACATTCTTAAATGGGGGAATGTCAAACAAGCCCACTTGAAGTACTCATTAAGTGATTTTTATATGTAGGGAGGACAAAATATTTCCTAAAACATGCATGCTGCAGATTGTAAAACCACTATTCTAAATTTAGTTCAGAAATACATTGACAGCTTATATAATTGCAGTATTAACTGCTGCCGATATTAAATAATATTCTAAAAAATAGTTCACACTCTCTGGAGCCACTGCTGTACAAACCAGTATCTAGAATCCATAATCAAAATGTTCTTAGTATATTGGCAATTGTCAGCCATCAAAATCTTTAGATGCTGTATTTGATCTTAAAACTTCAGCAATTTAGTCTATGGGATATTTAACAGCCCTGTACTGATTAACCAAAAAAGGTAATTCCCATCATGCAGGATCAAGAAAAATGCACACCCCCACCCACAAATTGTTAAGGCAGCTGCAAAGTTTTCAAAATTTGCAGAGTTACTTCAGATGCTGTTGCCAAAATAGAAAATGGAACAAAATGGCTTTCAATGTACATGTATGAGGCAATTGGGAACAGTTTAGAAACAACTCTACAAGCATGGAAAAGGTGGTTTCTTTTAATGATTTAAACACATGCCCCATGCTTTTTTCAAAGGCTTTAACTTGTCGTGCTTCAAAATTTCCATCTCAAATAATATATCTCTTTACTGTAGAAAATTATTTAAGACAAGAATCTAAAAAATGCACAACTCACTTAGAAAGTGGTGACAGTGGAGCAGGTTGCTTTTTACTACTATTTCTCAAGAAAACATTCAATTTACTGTGCAGGTTATGATTCAGTATAGATGTTCAAGAGGAACATTGTTCCTGTTCAGGTTTGTCTTTAAATATCATTCAGCTACATTGCTGTTTATCAGATTGATGTTTCTCCACTTTAAACAATTTTAAGACAACCTCTGGCTGTGGAATTCTGGAAGTTAAAGTCCATGCCAATTTAAGTTGCTAAAGTTGAGAAACACTAGGCTGCTATAGGTGAAAGTCATTTCTGTAATAGGCTTTATGATTAATTACAGATATGATTCAACCATTGGCCAATCTTAACCCATTTCTGCCTGATTACTCACATCAAAGCAGAAACCAGTACAGGAAAACAAATGGAGTATAATTCTCAAGTCTCCAGATTTTCATGAAAGACATGGGATTGTTATTCTCCTGATCGGAGACAATGGAAAGAGATGTCTCATTTGCTCATTATTACAATGTTTTCACTCTCCGGAGTGCAAAAAACAGCACATTGGCCAAACCAAAGTCTGTTTTCTGAACTTCCGGTTTGCATGCTTGCTGTTTTTTTTCAGCATCCCAGGCTTCAGAGAGGCCTGGGGGGGGGGGAGAGGGAATTGTGCGCATGCAGGGGGAAGGGAATGGGTGTGGGCATGTGTATGCGTGCTAGTACATGCACACACACCCTTTTGGCATGTGAACCGAAAAAGATTCACCATCACTGCTCGAGATGCATCAGCTGGTTTTTTAGATCCATTCAAATAGGGAGTTTCAGAACATAGGTTTTCTTGGTAGATGATCTATGCAGGAAAATAGACAATGGATTTTCATATCAAACACAAATTATTTTGTGGTGCTATTTAGCAATAGCACCTAGACTTATATACCCCTTCACAGTGCTTTAGAACCCTCTCTAAGCAGTTTACAGTCAGCATATTTGCTCCCAATAATCTGAGTCATCATATTTATATGCTACACTGAGTCTCAAAAGGATATGGATATCTTAAGTTTTTTTGCTAACTGATTTGAAAAGAGCATTATCTTAAGATTCCAACTGGCAAAGATTAACATGCTACCAAATTTTGGGAGACATTCCACAAGAATAGTACACCAAAAGAACTGTTCCAGAGAATGATTTTGCCTCTGTAAAGCAGCACTTTATCATATACTTTTAAATGGATGCAGGCTATGTAAGGCACACAGATCACAGTGAAGAATCAATCAGATATGTAGTTGAAAGTCTGGTTTTTCATGATCTTCTGTGCATTTATTTTAACCCATGTATCTCTCTTCTGTATGCATATTTTGGCGAGTGGTCTGGCTCTAGAATTGGCTATATCTCTCGGAGAAGTAGAGTCGAAGCATTAACAAAGGACTAAATATTACCAGAGTTTTAAATAACACCTTAGCCCAAACTGCAGATTTCACTCATATATACGGTACATATACGTGTGTGTGTGTGTGTGTGTGTAGGTCTTGGCATATTTGGTTCTTTTCCCATGTAAAATTGATAGGATCTTGGTGACATTTCGACGAGGTCCCACTTGTCAACTTCAGGCTGGTTTGCCCTAGCACAAAGCCGAAAACGCCAGCCTGAAGATTCTATCAATATTATATTGGAAAAGATCCAAATACGCCAAGACTTACATATCTATATTTGTGAAAATCTATGAACATAAATATAAATACACCCCCCCCCCCAACATTTCACCACAGCTTGTCCACTTCCTATAAAAATGTAAGTAGAATTGTCCCTATCCCACCCCTCCGGCTCATTTGAATGTCCCAGATTAGTAGAATCAGTCAAGCTTTTTGCCTGCAGATATCAAGTACAGTACTGTTTATTTAGAGGTGCAAAATAATCTATCGGTTTGATTAATAATACTATTTAAAGGCTTTTTAAAAAGACATATTGAATTACCATATCTGTGCACATTTTATGCAGCCATGATTTTTCTTGAAATTCAAAATTAGTAACTCAAGGTAGTCTTTGACTGTGGCATTTCTAATGTGCAATTTTGTAACCTCCTAGTTTGCCTTTGCTTGCAATACTGCAATGCTATTATGCACTTGGTTCCTTAGCTTGCAAACAGCCATTAAGTGACAGTAATGCACTGTGGCAGGAATTGCTTACTTTTGAAATATCCACCGATTTTTTTTTTAAGCCTCCTCTAAGAGGGTTCTGAATCACATTCAGTTCTGCTTGTATGTTACAGTGGTGTGGCCTGTTAGATTTAAATTAGTTTAAGCAAATTGTGCTAAAATTTATACTGTAATTCATAAGTTTTAGAGAGCTGTTAGAACTCCTATAGAAATTTTGCTTTTAATTTGTGGATTTTTTTTTCAACATTTATTGAAACAGCTTTAAATAATTTTGAAGTGTTTTACTATGTAGTGAATTGAACCCAACAGTTTTGTTTTTGTTTTCTGATTTCAGTGAAAGAATTTCTAGCCAAAGCCAAAGAAGACTTTTTACGAAAATGGGAAAGTCCTGCTCAGGTAATGAAATAATTTAAAATCTCACTCATTATTTATTCTAATTTATGGCATTCAGGAATAGAGAAAATCTCTTTCATATGAATAATTTACTGAATAATATACTAATAAACTCCAAGAACAATGGATATTGTGCTAAATTATAACAGTTGTTGCCATTTCTTGTGTTTATTTTATATACACATCCTGAAGATGATTCTCAGTTTTGTTCACAATCCATGTTTGCTGTAAAACCTTCAAGCAAATAAACATTTTTGCTCATTAATATTTGTGCACATACATTGTGTGGTTAGATTTTTATTTTATTTCTAGGACATAGGGTTCCAATGTATTTATTCAAATTTAAACCTCTTTGCTTTCTTGCTTTCTTGAAGCAAGTCGATATATTTCAACTCTCTATCAAATACCATCCGCTAGATAAGTGAATAAGCATAGGTAAATATTTGGATCCTTAAACTCTTCATTGTGGTCCTACTAAAGTTTTCAGTTTGATGATGGCATAACAGTAGAAGCAACATCTGCCTCTGAAATGATGATCGTTAAATGTTTGCAGCAAAAGCAAAACTTTGCCACATTGCCAATTGAAGCATATATCTGTATTCCCTCCAGTATTAAGGGGCACAAATGAGGATAAAAATAAATCTTATTATTACAGCAAGAGACAGCCCACCACCCCCGCAGAAACTGATAATTAAAGCCAGATGGCCACATTTCTAAGAGAGTAATCTCTTTTCCACTGAGACCAAACAGGTCTTGGTAAAATATATAAAATTAGCACACTCTTCCAAGATAATGTCTTGTATGAGAGCAACTTCATTATACATCAGTCATTCCATTCAAAAGCAATAACTGAAATCCAGTGTCACTAAGAATCCAGTAGCCATGCATTCAGCATAGAATTTGAGGGCTGGACAGTAGGACCATTTCCAAAACAGCAGATCCAATATCCTCAACTGTGGCTCACCTTCCATTCTCCATCGTGAGTGGAGCCAGCATTCAGGATGGGTTGTCCTTGTTTACTCAGCGATGAGGACCAAGTCTGTATTTTTTTTTTTTGCGAGGATCCACCCCAGCTTCAACTCGGTCCTCAGCAGGACGGATGTGGTAAAACTTGCTTCCATCCCAATTGCTGATTTCACTGTTTGGATTCAACAAAAAGACCTGTAGTGTGAGTTTGGGCTTCTCGCTTCCCATCTCGAGAGCCCGAAGATTTGATGGAGCTTTGTCTCTGGTGGGCGTCGGGCTGTGCAGGGTTGGATCGACCTGAGCCGGTTTTTCAACTTCTCCTTGCCTTCGGCACATGAACAAAGAGGTCTTGGGCTCTGCTCTACTTGTAGTAGCGACCAGTTTTCCTCTTCAGCTGATAGCAGAATGGACTAATTTATTTTTGCAGAGCCTGAAGACCGTCAGAGCCTCACGTTTAGGTGATGTGGTCACAAGGGCATGCCACTCTCCAGCCGTTCCCTCGACCACCACACTGAGAGAGATATAGAGGATAAGGCCTGTCCTGGAAATTGTAAAAGCCTCTGGAGCCTAGAGCTCACCTTTAAAGTCACGCACCTCTCCACGACCATCGCCAAACCAATTTCCAATCACAATTGACTGTTTTGCATGCCAATCCCTCAGAGCTTGTTTGGGTAGGCATCAACAGATCTCTTTAACACTTGCTACCAAAACCATCATGTCCATTGGTATGGCCATGTGTAGCAGTCAGCTCAGCTTTTTCCAAGATGATGGAAGTGGCTCTTTCAAGTGGCAAGCCAGGTGGCAAATGACTTAAAAAGTCTAACAGGCCGATTCTGGAAGATGACCAGGGACAAGGGTCATCCTCACATCACTGCACCCTCTCTAATACTTCCAGGGCTGCAGAAAAAGCAGAGAATCTCAAAGACAGAGTCATGCAGAAGATCTGCAACAGATCCTCCAAGGGATCGTTGGCCCTCAACACAAATACTTCTTCACAGGGCCCAGAGAACTGTTCCAAGAGAGAAGGGGCAGATGACCACTTAGCCCTAGATGTTCCTGGTCTCCCCAGACTTAACTCAGAGCTCTGGGCTCCCACTGATCTGGGCTTAGCCCCCGGGCAACCTTTTGTGATGTTGGTCACAGCCCCAACCGATCAAACCACTAGGCCAACTACTAGGCTTTGGCACTCTCTGGATGTTAGGAGAGCTGTCTGGATATACATAGACAGGATTCCTTCCTTCCATAAGACAGAGGCTCTTCTGGTAGCCTTCTATCTACAATCTTTGGATCTCCGCATATCATCAGTGACCATTGCCGTTGGCTTTGCAGCACTATCGCCAAAGCGTTCAAGCTATGTTCTCTACTCCACCGCAGCCTACTCAACATGAAGTGCTGCCACCTCGCTGCCTGGGCCACTCAGACATTCTTGGAAGAAAGGTGCCGAGTGGCCACCTGGGCTTCACCTTCCAAATTTATTCGGCATTACAAGATTGACAAGTATGCATTGGGGGATGCCACCTTTGGGTGAAGGATGCTGTAGAGGGAGGTTGAGGAGGCCTCCTAGATGATTTCAGACTGTTCCCATCCAGGAGGACTTAGGTTTTGGTATGTCCCATCCTGAATGTTGGCTCCACCCACGATGAAGGGGCACTGGTCTTACATAATATGCCTCTTTTCATAGGGTGGAGCCAGCATTCATTCCGACCCATAGACAGTCTGGCTCTTTGGCCTCCTTGTGTGGCTCCTCCTTTGGACAGTGACTGTGGATAATTGGAGAGTGTCGACCGGATGAGAGTCTAAGATTCGAACATTGCCTCAGTTTTGCCACTTCAAGTCTAGTCTTTGTATTCATCAAAGCTGGGTCTTAGCAGGGCAGATCCTGGCAAAAAAAGACAGACTTTGTCCTCATCACTGAGTGGACGAGGATAACCCATCCTGAATGCTGGCTGCACCCTATGAGAAGAGGTGTATCAGGCGAGACCAACACTCCTTACCATCATATATCTTTCTGCCCATCACTGTTGAGGTAGTCCTGTCTACCTCCTCAATTCCCACCCTTTAAATCGCCTTATAGGCCAAGAACATAGTCTCCCACAACACACACACAAATTAAAGTTGTCAACCCATCCTGGCCCATAGGGAACTCAATCAGACCTGCTAAAACAGTTTGAGGCCTCAGGAAAGACAACCCTCTTTAGGCAAAAAAGAGCACCATTTATCATTTAATCAATATCTTTTGGATACAGGAGATAGAAATATTAGCTATTTCTGATTATGGTTCCCATTTGGAAACACAAGAACTGTTTTATAGTTCATTCATCTATTCATTCATCTCTTGTACTTGGGATATTTTATCTGTTTCTGAGTAATATTGGCTCTGAGAATAAGTTATTTACAATTTCAAATGCAAGGCTTTCTGTGCTACCCAAAGATTTGAGAGCTTAATGCTAGGATCTTCTAGAAGCATAACAGGTGTTCTGTTTCCCACGTTACCTTTTCTTTCCAGTAGACACAGGTGCTCCCCTGCTTAATACATTATATGTATACTTAATTTAATTAGTTAGTGTTATAATAACCTGTTAACACTTAGGATATTTTATCTGTTTTTATTACCATAGAATACTGCTGGGTTAGATGACTTCGAGAGGCTTAAAACACTTGGAACTGGATCATTTGGCAGAGTTATGTTGGTGAAACACAAATCTACAGAACAGTATTATGCCATGAAGATACTAGATAAACAAAAAGTTGGTATTTTTTATTACAGGTTACTTAATTCTGTATGTGCCAATATGTATATTTCCCTGCCAAGCTGTGGTACAAGCCTCATTGTATCTGGGTTGTTCACATGCTTCTTGAATGCTGTTTTGTGCACTAGTTCAGCTCAGTGCAAATCCTGCTAGTTTGCTTTGTGTTGCAAGAATGACATACCGACTGCTCTAGAGATATATAAAGCACATGCTGAGTGCTCTCTGTTGATTGTGTTTTACAGAGAGCATTGGTCAAGTGTCTTGTTCAGTTGTGGTTCAAATTACTGTTTGAAAAATGACTTACGTGAAGAGTTGAGATAAATCTGAACAAAAAATAATAGGTACACAGTGCAAATGGAAAAAATATGGTATTTTTTAAAATGAATCTTGAAGTTGTGCCTATTATTATTACAGCAGATACCTTACAATTATTAATATGTGCAGTGAACAGGCTGTACAGTTATGCGTATGAGTAATATCATTAAGTTATTATTTAATGGAAAAAATAGTATTATTCTGCAACATTTTGATCCCTAAAATAGTAACAGAGACATGTAATAGTTAAAGTCCTATTTTCATTTTGTAGTATTTAACGTTGGGATTTTTTTGTTGGTGAAAGGAATATAAAAGAGGATTTTGATATTTAGGGTCAATACTTTTTTATTATTTATTTATTTAGTTAGTTAGTTATTTAGTTAGTTAGTTTGTTTGTTTGTTTGTTTGTTTGTTTGTTTGTTTGTTTGTTTTTATGTCGCCCTTCTCCTTAGGCTCAGGGCGGCTTACAACATGTTAGCAATAGCACTTTTTAACAGAGCCAGCATATTACCCGCACAATCCGGGTCCTCATTTTACCCACCTTGGAAGGATGGAAGGCTGAGTCAACCTTGAGCTGGTGATGAGATTTGAACCGCTGACCTACAGATCTACAGTCAGCTTCAGTGGCCTGCAGTACAGCACTCTACCTGCTGCACCACCCCTGCTCTAATAATAATACTGTATGGTGCAATAATAACCATGGTGTAAATGTTAATAGGCTGTTACAGATCCCAGAAAAAAGATTAGACAAATCCAAATCTAGCCACTATGGAAACTCACTTTTACTCCAGTGTCAGTGTAGATATGCGAGGTAGGAGTGCCAGAACAGGGCATTGATCTGGACAATATAGCTCCTAAACAATGCTCAAGGTAGCACGTTGGTTGCAATATAATTTGTATTTTGAATCATTATTAAAAAGGAAAATGATAAAAGAATAAAAGAAGATGCTCTTTCTTTTCTGGCACCCACCCAGCACAGTTTGATCAAGATATTTGGTGGAATCAATGTTATATAGCATATCGGAAATAATAAATATTCAGAAAAAATATAACATTTAACAGTAAACTTTTGTGTAATTAGACAAACTGTGCATCTCATTTTAAAGCATCTGTGCTTAGACTGAATAATATTTGTGTAAGTCTCCCTTGTTTGTGTGTGTGTGTGTGTCTGTATTTTAACAAATGAATACTACTTGGTATAAGCATTTGAAAAGAAATCAGCTAGTTGATTAACTATTGTCAGATTGTGCAGCCAAATGCTAACATTTATCTATATTGACAACATGCTTTTTGTTTTTTGAATATTCTGCAGTTTTTCTATTCACTTAAATCTGAGCTCTCTCTTAAGAAAATTTTATTTTTAGATTGGACTTTAATGGAGTTTAATGTAGTTGGCAGCTACAAGTTAGAAGAGCTGGCATGCAGTGGCAACACTTTTACAAGCCAATTCCATTATGTTAATATATTGAAACAATGTAACTAAATGTTTCAGAATTTGTAATGTTTATGTCTTCAATTCCAGCTGCATTTGAAACTTAATTTTTCATTAATACTTCTGGACTATTAATTTTTTCAACCAGCAGTAATCAGCTAATTGATATCAGAATGGCACAGACAAATACTGTAGTTATGTCATAACATTGGATGCAACTGCATGTCATATCATTTCCACCCTAACATAAATGACAGTTGTTTAACTGACTTTCACATTTCATTTGCCGTAGAATAATTTTATTTCAGAAAAATATCCTTTTGTGATAAGTGCCAGTTTGGGGTAGTTTTTTTAGCTAAGGTACCAAGTTAGAAACTGGGAGACCATGAGTTCTAATCCTGGCTTATCAGACAAATCCAGTTGGGTGACTTTGGGCCAGACACTCTTTCTGAGCCTTAGGAAGGAGGCAGTGGCAAACCACTTCCAAAATCTGCCAAAAAAACTGCAGGGATTTGTCCAGGTAGCCTCCAGAAATCAACACTGACTTGAGGGCAGAAAATAAATATGTCTCTGTAATCCATGTTATAAAAACATGGAAGAAAATGAGTATGATAGCTGTTAAAGTTAAATGTAAATTTCAGCAAAGGAATAATTGTAAAACTGTAACAAAATCAAGATGTCATTTAGCATTCATGGGATGCAGGACTTCCAGACACTGCTTATCTTGTCTAGTCTGAATCAGGCTCTCTTCCTACGTCAGATGCTATTTGCTCGTGTAATTAGCATTAGAGTTGAAATTATTCTTTGTGTGGGTATTTTCCAGTGATTCAGATTCTAACCAAGGCCCCAAAAATTATCATTATCATCATCTTCGCCATCTAGTCTTTCTCCTTGAAGACATTCCCTTAATAAAATGTTACAGTTTAATTAAGAGAGTAATATGAAATACAGTGATACCTTGTCTTACAAACTGAATTGGTTCCGGGATGAGGTTCTTAAGGTGAAAAGTTTGTAAGACGAAACAAGGTTTCCCATAGGAATCAATGGAAAAGCGATTAATGTGTGCAAGCCCAAAATTCACCCCTTTTGCCAGCCGAAGCACCCATTTTTGCACTGCTGGGATTCCCCTGAGGCTCTCCTCCATGGGAAACCCCACCTCCAGACTTCTGTGTTTTTGCAATGCTGCAGGGGAATCCCAGCAAGGGAATCCCAGCATTGCAAAAATGAGCGCTTCGCTGGCAACAGAAGTCCGGAGATGGTGTTTCCCAGTGAAGGGAGCATCAGTGAAATCGCAGCATCACAAAAACACCGAAGTCCTCGAAACCCCACCTCCGGACCTCTGTGTTTTTGCGATGCTGCAATTTAACTGAGGGTCCCATCACTGGGAAACCCCACCTCCGGACTTCCGTTGCAAGCAACGCGTCCATTTTTGCGCTGCTGGGATTCCCCTGCAGCATCACAAAAACATGGAAGTCCGGAGGTGGGGTTTCCCATGGAGGGGAGCCTCAGGGGAATCTCAGCAGCGCAAAAATTGGTGCTTTGCTGGCAATGGAAGTCCGGAGGCGGGGCATCCCAGCGACGGCGGTGGGTTTGTAAGGTGAAAATAGTTTGTAAGGAGAGGCAAAAAAATCTTAAACACCGGGTTTGTATCTCGAAAAGTTTGTAGGATGAGGCGTTTGTAAGATGAGGTATCACTGTACATCATTTTTTGTAAGTTCTTTGTGGGTGTGGCTTTTTATTTTATTTTAGATGATATGCATGAAATGAACTTTCTAAACTCTCACTGTAACTTGTTGCAAGCATTCTAAAAACTTAGTTGTTCAGATTACTTGATATACAGTATAGCTTATATACAATATACTCTGAACCCAAAGATGAAATACACACAGTCCTTTATTCATTAAGCCAGAGGTCTCCAACCTTTTTGGTACCAGGGACCGGTTTCACTGAAGACAACTTTTGCACAGAGTGTAGGAGTGGTTGGTTTGGGTCTTTTGCTCACTCACCCACCACTCATCTACAGCTGGGGAGCTCAGTTGCTAGCATGCCACGGAATGGTACTAGTCCATGGCCCAGTGATTGAGGATCTCTGCTTTAAGTCACTTATAAAATGCAAACTGATTTTACAACGGATCTTTTCCCTATTTTTAACTAAATGTTTTGTTTTGAATTCTTTCTAAAATGGACTTTTTTCTTAGGTGGTTAAACTGAAGCAAATAGAACACACGTTGAATGAAAAAAGAATATTACAAGCAGTGAACTTTCCTTTTCTTGTAAGACTGGAGTATTCTTTTAAGGTAATTGGATTAGAAAGTAACACTAGTTATTTTTTTCTAGCATAATTTGCCTTGTAGTGCCCAGTGAGTGCCCCCTTTTTCATAGAAGTTTATTTCCCAAATAAGACCAGTCCAAAAATCACTGAAGATGTTCACTTGTTAAAATTACATATTAGATGCTTTACTGATTTAATATAATTGCAAGTTTTACAGATTGAACAAGTCAGTTGAATAAAATACACTCCTTCTTTGATCATATTCATACATCACTGTTTAAATAAAAACTATGGGCTTTGTAAACCAGAATGTGGAAAAGTAATGTACTGTTGCATCTGTCTGTTTAGCTAGATGTCCAAATCTGGAATCAGTTACCGGTTTTTTTGGAGTATAAGATGCACCAGAGTATAAGATACACCTCGATTTTAGAGGAAGAAAACAAGGGGGAAAGTATTCTGAACCAAATGGTGTAGTAATGTATTCTCTAATAAAATATCTGTGTAGCAGAATACTTTTTACTTTTTACAAACTTCAAACTTGACAAGTCATAAACTTGTCAAGTTTGAAGACCGTTGAACCCCTAACTCTAACCCAGGGGTCTTCAAACTTGACAGCTTTAAGACTAGTGGATTTCAACTCCCAGAATTCCTTCTCCAGTCATGCTACATGGGGTAAATAGAAGGGAAAAATACCTGTTTTCACAAAAATGGGTCATTTTTTGTCTGTTTTCTTGCAACAATGGTGTGGACAATGGGTATGGGAAGCCTGCAGAAAGCTCTTGTGTGCTGGGGGATGACAAAAATGCCCCCATTTTTTTGGAAAAATTGGGCCATTTTTTAACAAAAATGGGAGCATTTCTTGCCTACTCCCAGTCCCCAGGAGCTCTCTGCAGGTTTCCAAGACCTCCTGTACACCCCATTTTTGCAAAAAATGGGATGTGGGGGCAGAGATTCAGGAGGCCAAAAATGTCTGTATTTGGTGTATAAGATGCACCAACATTTCCACTATCTATTAGGGCGGGAAAGGTGTGTCTTATACTCCAAAAATGTGCTAATAAACTAGTTCCTATAAATTAATGGCATTCATTAGCTTAATATTTGTTTATAATCCATTTAGATATTTTTAAATTGGGTTAAGATTAAATACAGTCTATTAACACCAAAACCTGTTGTCCTCTTACTATTTGTCTTGTTTCAAGTAGTAATAGGACAACAGGTGTGGTGTTAATAGAGCTAGTTAATGGAGCCAGTTTGATGTAGTGGTTAATGCACCAGGCTAGAAACCAGGAGGTGCGAGTTCTAGCTCTGCTTAGCCATGAAAGCCAACTGGGTGACCTTGAGCCAGCCACACACAAACAGTCCAACAGTCCAATTCACATCACAGGGTTAGTGTTTGGGTGTAATAATAAGAAGAGGCTGTTTTGTATATATTCACTGCTTTGAGATATTTGTAAAAATAATGAAGGCAGGATAGAAATAAAAATAATAGAAGTAGTAACCCTGTTTTCCCAAAATAAGGCATCTCCTGATAATAAGCCGGGCTTTTGAGTGTATGGAAATAAGGGCAAGTGTTTATTTCAGGGTTTAAAAATATATAAATAGGGTCTTATTTTCGGGGAAACTTGTTTGGAAATAATAGAAAGCATAAATGGCCCTGACAGTGGTATAGGAAGAAAGGAGAATATACCCCATGGCTTATTTAAAAGAAATCTGTTCTAAAATCCATCACCATGGATTCTGCTGTGGCATGGAGAATAACATTTTAGTGGAATCTATTAACAATTGGCTTAGTTTTTTTTTTAATGGAATGATTTCCATTGCATATAGTTATAAAAGAAAGAATGACAACAGGAAAAAAAATTTCCAGCCATACGTTTAAGTGTAACTGTATATAAATTAAAATTACATACAGGTAGTCTTCACTTAACAACAGTAGTTAAAACAAGAATTTCCATCACTAAGCACTGCGGTCATAAAGCACAACATCACATGATCACGATGCCAAAACTTCCAGCTGTCATCATTAAGTGAACCCCGCCCTGTTGTTAACCATGATGCCATGTGGCTGCCATTTTTGAACACCTGTCAGCTTCTGCATTGAGTTTGTCTTTGGAAGCCAGCAGGAAATGTCCCAAATATCAATCTCATGACCAGAGACATCAAAATTGCAAGTCAGTTGCCAGCAATCACAGTCATGGGCACTATGATAGCCAGAGTTATGAGGACCAATTGTAAATACCACTCATTCAGCACCATTCATAGTTACTGAATGAGTTGTTATTAAATGAGGACTATCTGTCTTATCAGTAGTTGTGTACAAAAACTGTATATGATAACATTGTTGTGAGGAAAAATCCATTAAGCTTTTATATGTATAGTATTTTTCCCCAAAATTGTAGAATATTTCCCATGCACACATACTACTGCCATTATTGCTCCTTGTGTTCTTCTGTTGAGAGTAATGGAGTAAGGCTGGTCAATTTTCATTCAGCCAGATATTCTTTGTTTAACCCGCTGTTACCCTCCCCCACATTCAGTGTTCAGGAACATTGAGTGCTTAAATAAATGTTCTGTTTGTTTGCCAGAAATATATTTGGATCTTTGAAAGTGTATCTACAATTTCAATTAACAATGCTTCTCTATATTTTAGGACAATTCCAATTTATATATGGTTATGGAATATGTTCCTGGAGGGGAAATGTTCTCACATTTAAGAAGAATTGGAAGGTTCAGGTAAGAATAAACAAATAAGTTATTTGGGAAAATGTATGTTGTCGTTCCTAAGTGATTTCTATATGTGAAAAGATGTACTTCACTTAGCCTAAACTTGAAAATTTTCTGAAATTGTTTTGAAAAACAAGTTCTGATTTAGCATGTGTACAATAGTTTTATATATTGACATACATAGGAACTGATCCAGTCCTTCCTTTACTGACCACTCATTCTACAACTGTTTGAAGTTATGATGTATTAAAAAAATAACTTTATAACCAATTGACAACCATTTATTACATTGGCAGCTTCCCTTAGTCTTGTGATCAATAAAAGGGTCTGATCTTTTTTTTTTATTACCTTTCCTCTCTTGCATAGTGGAGAGATTGCAGAAGAGATTAGGAGAAAGTAAAATAGTACACAGTTGAGAAAACACATAGAAAGCAAAGCAATGTGTTAGCCCTGGAAGCTGCTTGGCAAACAGCCGCTGTAATTCCCATTGTGTTCCTGCTTATTCTTTTTTGATCCAGGGCTTCTTGTGACACGGTGCCCTACTAGGGGAAATGTGGCCATCCTCCGAAACCAGATGGTGCTAGCTAGAGAGAAAGACAGCTCTGCAGCCACTTAGCAAATCCTGGTTCCTTTGCAGTCCCCTCCTTTCAGTCAGTCAAACTTTGGTAGCAGCAACCACGAGGAAACCTTCTGGTACAATCCAAGGGCAGTTGGTAAACTGCCTGCAGACAGTTTCTCTTTATAAGCACGGTGGGGCAGAGACTTGAGACGTGGAACATCAAATGTGGCTGAGAAGGTGTCCCTTTCAGATAGGCCCTTTCAGATCCAGGGCCAGCCAGGAAGAGATGCACAGGAATTGATGGTCTCTACAATGGCCAAACAAATTCTGGATAGGAGTAGAATGTTTTTAATGTTAGATTTGCTACACTGTCACTATTTTGTTGTAAGCCGCCCCGAGTCTGCAGAGAGGGGCGGCATACAAGTCTAATAAATTACATTAAATTAAATTAATAGCAGATGAGGAAAGCCACCTCACCACAGTGCTCCAGTTGGGGGCTGCATGCAACAAGCCCTCAGAGAACTACTGTCCTTCACTTCCTCCTCTCTACCTTCCAACACTCATATTGGACTAGTATGCACAAATTGGAAGCCTCCATCTCCCCATGCCAATTCCCTCCTGTCCAAACACATCACCCCTGCCTGAATCTGCAAAGCAAGTTTCATTCCTCCCAAATGAACCAGACAGGAAACAAAACTAGATTAATTCTATATTATTTAAGGCTACACTAACAGAATCTTTTAAGTTTGAAAGTACAAACTTTCATTGCTACTTTTAATTGTTTGATTAATTAGTGTGAGCTCTTCCTAAGTTTTCTTTCTCTGACTAAACCATTGAGGGCTCCTGCCTGTCTTATTTTACTGGGCAGCATCTATTTCCCTCTAACCCCAAAGTCACACTCCATTACAAAAAGATGGAGGAAATATCATCTACCTCCACCCCACCCTTTCGATGCTCAGGTTCTTCTATGCCTTCCTACCCACCCATCCCAACATGACCACCACAGCCTCTCTTCCCTTCTTGCATATCAGAAAAGAAGTTTCCCACCAAGCAATTTCTGTAGATTTCTCCTAGTTGAGCTCTCCTCCCTTGCAGAGCAGAGAGATTTGAAACGATTGGAATTAGAAATTAGTACAGTAAGCAGCAACAGTGAGAACAACTGTTTTCAGCTTTTGCTGTGATTACTCTCCTTTGATCCCTTTCTCACCAAATGCAAAAATTAATCCTTTTTTATTAATTATCTAGCCTGGGGTGAGCAATCCAAGGGGTGGGAGACTGGCTAGGAGGCAAAGAAAAGCAGAAGGCATGAAACTGAATACTCTTGTCAGTTTAGAGCTGGAAAACAAAGTTATGGCCATATGATTTGTGATTTAGCAATTTCATAGTGACTGAGTTGTTAATCCCAATTGTGTTTGCTAAATAAGGACAACCTGTATTATATACGGTATGTATTTTTGAATTCATTTTGCAATCATTGTAGAAGAGGATATACATTTTCTGATATATTTCTACCAGTTCATAGATTTTTGTATGAGTATCATCTACTGTATTTGAAAGATAATGACGGTACTTCTGAGTAAAAGTACTAGTTTTAACAAGTTAATATTTTCATTGATTACAGTGAACCACATGCAAGATTTTATGCAGCTCAGATAGTACTAACATTTGAGTACCTCCATTCATTAGACCTCATCTACAGAGATCTAAAACCTGAAAATCTTTTAATTGATCAACAAGGATATATTCAGGTATGATATAAAGGTTTATAGATATGAATAGTTTGTTATCTATAGCAAGACGTGGTAAATACTTAAAAGAGTATTTTGTAAGGAAATCAGTTTTTTACAAATCAGTTTAATCAATTAAAATATATTTTGGAGAAAACAGGAGAAAAATAGAGGATGAATTTGATCCAAATTGGTAGCTTTTTCCAATTGGGGCAATATTTTCAGTTTTATTCTTTCAGCATTCAAGTGATGCAGGCACAAAAACCTTATATAATTGAAAACCTTCAGCTTATGTTTGCCGTACTATTTTTCAGTGCTAGGGAAAAGTAGGTGTGTCAATAACCTTTTTCATCTTTTTATAACACTCCCACCCCCCAAAAAATACAAGGGTCAGCCAGAAAGTAATGCACCACGTTTTTTTCTTCAATAATTATTTATTGAACACAATGAGACTTACACACAAGAAAGAATGATGTTCCTTCTACATCCCTATTTATCTACATAATCTCCGCCCCGTTCTATGGCCTTCCTCCAACGAGACACAAAGGCATGTATGCCCTGTCAGTACCACTCCTTGTTTTGGTCACGAAGCCATTTTTGCACTGTGCGAATCACCTCTTCATCATCTTCAAAATGTCTTCTGCGAATGGCATCCATTCAGATCCATGCAGATTCTCCATAAACTGTACACAAACATTTGTGAATGTTCCCAACAGTTTGTTTCTCTGCAGTGAGAAATTCAATGACGACACACTTATTGTAACGTACATCACTTACAGATGCCATTTCAAAACACTGCTGCAGCTATCCTATCTGTCTGAAGAAATGCAAAATTTACACATGCACTCCTGTATATCTAAAGTTTTACATTCTTACCATTACTGTAGCCACCGTTCCCTGTAAGCTGCGCGTGTGCGCGCGCGCTCCAAAATACCCCCGCGCGCACCTTTTTCCTTGGGCGCGCAGTCCCCATCGCCCTGCCAGCCCGCGGGGGGGGCGGGGGGGGCGGGCGGGGAGGCGCGGGCAGTAGAAGGGAGCCGTGGCCACACCTGCCTCTCCATGGTGCCTCCGGCCCCCTCGCGCTCCTGGCCTATCGGCCCTGCCCCCCACCCGCCCGGCCTCTCTTTCTCCTCCACTGCAAGAGAGGGGGGAGGGGCAGGCGTTTTCCGGAGGCTGGCGGGCGCACGGGCCGGCGCGCGCTCTTCCCATCTCCCTGCCTGCGCGCCTGCCCGGAACATTCAAAGTAAGAGCGAAGGGTTTTCTTATTTTGAATGTTCCGGGCGGGTGGGCTGGCAGGGAGATTTGGGGAGCGCGCGCCGGCTGCCCCCCGAACACCTGGCCGCCCGCCGCTCACTGCCCGCTCCGCCTCTCTTTCTCCTCCGCTGCAACACGGCGCCCGGCCACGCTCCTCCTCCCGGGAGCCCAGCAGAGCCGCACGGAGGCGAAGACATGGCGCCCGGCCGACTTTTGGAGCCGTTTTGTTTTCGGCCGGGCGGAGGCGGCGGGCGGAGGCGAAGACATGGTGCCCGGCCACGCTCCGCCTCCCGGGAGCCCAGCTGAAAACAAAACGGCTCCAAAAGTCGACCGGGCTCCCGAGAGGCGGAGCTTCGCCGGGCGCCGTGTCTTCGCCTCTGCGCGCGGCCGCCGCCCGGCCGAAAACAAAACGGCTCCAAAAGTCGGCCGGGCGCCATGTCTTCGCCTCCGTGCGGCTCTGCTGGGCTCCCGGGAGGAGGAGCGTGGCCGGGCGCCATGTTGCAGCGGAGGAGAAAGAGAGGCGGAGCGGGCAGCGAGCGGCGGGCGGGCGGGTGGGCGGCCAGGTGTTCGGGGGGCAGCCGGCGCGCGCTCCCCAAATCTCCCTGCCAGCCCACCCGCCCGGAACATTCAAAATAAGAAAACCCTTCGCTCTTACTTTGAATGTTCCGGGAGGGCACGCAGGCAGGGAGATGGGAAGAGTGCGCACCGGCCCGCGCGCCCGCCAGCCTCCGGAGAACGCCTGCCCCTCCCCCCTCTCTTGCAGTGGAGGAGAAAGAGAGGCCGGGCGGGTGGGGGGCAGGGCCGAGAGGCCAGGAGCGCGAGGGGGCCGGAGGCATAGTAAAGCATGGGTATTCATCTAGTATGTTATATTTTAGTTTACTTTTTCAGCTTACTATGGCATCTTCCTATACTTTAACCAATAATTTAAAATAACATGAAGGGCATTTATGTTATTTAGCACTCAATGAATATACAGTGGTACCTCGTGATACGAACCCCTCGTGATACGAAGATCTCGAGATACGAACCCAGGGTTCGGAAATTTTTTGCCTCTTGTTACGAACTTTTTCCGGCTTACGAACCGGGTGTCGCCCGGCTGTAACCTTCTGAAACAGCCGGGCACTTCTCCGCGGCCTCCGGAACCCGAACCTGAACTTTTGCTGAATTTCCGGGTTCGGTGTTCAGGAGAATGCCGAGAAGCCCCCCGTCTGTTTCAGAAGTTGACAGCCGGGCGGCAGCGCTTCTCGACGGCCTCCCAAATCCGAACCCGAAAAGTTCTGAAACAGCCGGGCGCTTCTCTGCGGCCTCCAGAACCCGAACTTTTGCTGAATTTCCGGGTTCGGCATTTGGGAAAACGCCGAGAAGTCCCCTGGCTGTTTTAAAAGGTGACAGCCGGGCGCCGCCACCCAGCAGAGCGCCTTTTTGCAATCTGCGGTGGGTTCGTAAGCCGAAAAAAGTTCGTATGAAGAGGCAAAAAATTTCCCATCTCCCTGCCTGCGCGCCCGCCCGGAACATTCAAAGTAAGAGCGAAGGGTTTTCTTATTTTGAATGTTCCGGGCGGGTGGGCTGGCAGGGAGATTTGGGGAGCGCGCGCCGGCTGCCCCCCGAACACCTGGCCGCCCGCCGCTCGCTGCCCGCTCCGCCTCTCTTTCTCCTCCGCTGCAACACGGCGCCCGGCCACGCTCCTCCTCCCGGGAGCCCAGCAGAGCCGCACGGAGGCGAAGACACGGCGCCCGGCCGACTTTTGGAGCCGTTTTGTTTTCGGCCGGGCGGCGGCCGCGCGCAGAGGCGAAGACACGGCGCCCGGCCACGCTCCGCCTCCCGGGAGCCCAGCTGAAAACAAAACGGCTCCAAAAGTCGGCCGGGCTCCCGAGAGGCGGAGCTTGGCTGGGCGCCGTGTCTTCGCCTCCGCGCGCCGCCTCCGCCCGGCCGAAAACAAAACGGCTCCAAAAGTCGGCCGGGCTCCCGGGAGGCGGTGCGCGGCTGCTTCCTCTTCACTGCAGAGCCGCCGGGCAGAGGCGAAGACAACGGCGCCCTACACTCTCTCCATCTCTGTCTCTCTCTCTCTTTTTCTCTCTGTTGCCGGCGTGGTGAACGAGAGAGAAAGAGAGAGAGAGAAAGGAGGGGAGAGAGAATGAGAAAGAAAGCGAGAAAGCAAGCAAGAGAGAAAGACAGGGAAAGAAAGCAAGAGAGAGAGAAAGAGAGGGGGGAAGGAGGGGGAGGGAAAGACATAGAGGGAGGGAAGGAGGGAGAGAGAAAGAACAAAAAAGAGAGGAAGGAAGGAAGAGAGAAAGGAAGAGGGATGGAGAGAGAGGGAATGAATGATGAAGGAAGGGAGAGAAAGGGGGAGGGAGAGATAGAAAGGAGGGAGAAGGGGTAGTTAGGGAGAGGGAAAAGGAAGGGCTTGGAGAAGGGGAAAGAAAGATAGAAAGGAAAGAGGGAGGGAGAGATAGAAAGGAAAGTGGGAGGGAGGAAAGAGGGAGGAAGACATAGAAAGGATAGAATTATGGATGCAAGAACTTGCTCATGTGTGATAGCGCACGCCCACACTTACTTACTTACTTACTTACTTACTTACTTACTTACTTACTTACTTACTTACTTACTTACTTATTTACTTACTTACTTACTTACTTTATTTATTTATACTTATATGCCGCCCAGTGCCAAAGGGACTGCCGCTCAGACACTATACTTTTCCGCTCACCCCCAAAAAAAATTAGAGGGAACACTGACTGTAGCCTGATCGTGGGGGGTGGTGGTGTTGCATTGCCTTCTGGACGACCCTTATATTCAGCCAAATATTTTGGGACTCCAAAACTGATTCCCCAGCCCTGGAAAAACTCCCTGCTTGTTAAAATCAAAAGCTTAATGATCTTATAGACATTACATATTGTTGAATATAGCATATCTGAGGTTTATACTTTGGGGTTAATTCTTACTTTTAATACTTCTATGAATGAATTGGTTACCTATCATGACTTGTTTGATTAAAAAGATACATCTAAAATTACTATTCTTTTGTTTCCATTATGACATACAAACTACCCCTCTGTTTATTGATACGTATGGGCCATATTTTTTCAGACTATGAAATGCACAGGTGTATAAGACACACCACGATTTGAAAAAGATAAGTAAGAAAAAAAGTTTTTGTCCTCCCCAGCCCACAGGAGCCATCTGCAGACCTTCAAAATCTTCTGCATACCCTGTTTTTTGCAAAAAGTGGCCTGTTTTTCACAAAAATGGCCTTTTTGCCTTCCCCCAACCTCCAGGAACACTCTGCAGGCCTTCCAAACACTCTGCGCACCCTGTTTTTGCAAGAAGAGATCCATTTTTCATCCGTATTTCCAAAAAAATAGGGCACCCAGAGGGTTTGGGAAGCCTGCAGAGTGTGGCTGGGGAAAGACAAAAACGCTGCCATTTTTGTGAAAAACAGGCCTGTTTTTCACCCATTTTTGCAAAAATTGGGTGCCGAGTGGGTTTCGGAAGCCTGCAAAGTGATCCTAGGGACTCAGAGAAGGCAAAAATGCCCCCAGTTGTGCAAAAATGGCTCATTTGGGGGCCAATTTTTTTTACAAAAAACGTGTGGCTTTGCCTTCCCCTAGCCCCCAGGAATACAGTGATCCCCCGGGTATCGCGATCCCGATCATTGCGAACGGCTATATGGCGATTTTTCAACCCGGAAGTCAAAACACCATCTGCGCATGCGTGCCCTTTTTTTCTATGGCCACGCATGCGTAGATGGCGCCGGGCAGATCAGCTGCTGGGCGGCTTCCCTGGGTCTTCCCCCTCTTGCTGGCGGGAGGGCGAGCGGCGGGCATCAGCGAGGAGTTTCCCCACCGCCAACGCAAACTCCTCGCTGCCGCTCGCCCGCCCTTCGCCCGCCCACGCCGTTCGCTCGCGCCGCTTCCCAGCTGAGTCCTGAAGCGAATTGGCTTCAGGACTCAGCTGGAAAGCGGCGCGAGCGAACAGCGTGGGCGGGCGAAGGGCGGGCGAGCGGCAGCGAGGAGTTTGCGTGGGCGGTGGGGAAACCCCAATCTTCGGCTCCTCGCTGCTGCGGCGGAAGTAAAAACACCATCTGCGCATGCGCAGATGGTGTTTTTACTTCCGCAGCGCTACTTCGCGAAAAACCGATCATTGCGAGGGGTCCTGGAACGGAACCCTCGCAATGATCGGGGGATCACTGTACTCTGCGGGCCTTCCAAACCCTCTGCACACCCACTTTTTGTGAAAAACGGGCCTATTTTTTGCAACAATGGGATGCCGGTTGGGGCTTCGGGAGGCCAAAAATGGCTGTATTCGGTGTATAAGATGCATCGACATTTCCACCCTCTTTTAGGGAGAAAAAAGCTGCATCATACTCTGAAAAATGTGGTATATTATTATCATTAATTTGGTTTTATTTTCATTTATAAATATTTGATTTTTGATTTTGATTTTATTGGATTTGTATGCTGCCCCTCTCCGCAGACTTTGAGAAATATAATAATTCTTTCTGTTCTCCTAGGTCACAGATTTCGGGTTTGCAAAAAGAGTAAAAGGAAGAACCTGGACGTTATGTGGGACTCCAGAATATTTGGCACCTGAAATAATTCTTAGCAAGGTATTTGAAAATACTTGACAGGTTCATTAAGCATTGCTGAAAGGAAAACACTGTTCTAAATATGCTTAGGAGGAAGTTTCATCTGAAATTTCAAACAAACTCATGCATGGCTTAGATAATAATTATCAAATATTGTCATAATATTTTCTCATGCAGAATCTAATAATTTAGTCAAATTCTTCAAGCCAAATATTGCTTGGTATTCTATAACATGCCATCTTAAAGTCTTAACACATTTAATTTGAGGAAATGGTAAAGAGTCTACTTGGGATGGTTTTAGCACTGTAAAGTAAAGTACTTTTATGACTCTTTGAAGCATGAGGGTCAGTTTCTGTATAGGTAGTTCTTAACTTACACATTTCACCAGTGAAATTGCAAAACCTATATGCAAGTAAACTAGCGGTATAATTGAGAAACACAAAAGTTGCTGTAGAAAGAACTTTTGATTTTCTTTGCTGTGTGGAAGTGTCTCCCATTTTTATAATACAGTTGTGAGATATGTATATAATATAGTCATTTATTTTTGTTCTAGATGCCTTCAAACATTATTTATTGAATAATATGAGAATAAAACCTTTAAAGTTATGTTATGCTATCTAAATGTGAAGAATTTATATTCTTATGTGTGTGTGTGTGTGTGTAATTAATTAATGCTAAATGTTTAATGAGGTATTATCATTAGACCTAATCACAATATTTTTCATCAGGGCTACAATAAAGCAGTGGATTGGTGGGCCTTAGGGGTATTAATTTATGAAATGGCAGCTGGATATCCTCCATTCTTTGCAGATCAACCAATCCAGATTTATGAAAAAATTGTTTCTGGAAAGGTAAGCATTTTCATGAGAATAGCACAGACAACATCTGTGCTTTCTTATTTATATAATTTTTAGAATAGAATAAATTTTTTTATTGGCCAAGTGTAATTGGACACATAGGGAATTTGTCTTGGAACATATTTATTTGTTTGTTTGTTTGTTTGTTGATTGATTGATTTGGATTTGTATGCCGCCCCTCTCCGAGGACTCGGGGCGGCTCCATATGATCTCAGTGTACATAAAATAAAATATAGGTTCGTTAAGAATCATAAGGCAGTGATTTTCAACCTTTTTTGAGCCGTGGCACATTTTTTACATTTACAAAATCCTGGGGCACACCACCAACCAAAATGACACAAATCTAATAAATAAATAAATAAATAAATACATACATACATACATACATACATACATACATACATACATACCCCCCTCATATATACAATCCCATGTAACATCCTCTTATAAATACAGTCAATCATCAATCATCCCTCCTCAAATTTATACCGCTCTCTCATTTCTGGGTACTTCTCCTGTCTTTCCCCCTTTTCTCTCTCATGTTTCTCATTTCTCTCTCTTCCTCCCTTTTCCCCTCATTCCTTCTCCTCTCACTTCTCCTCTTTTTCCATCCCTGTCTCTCTCCCCTCTATGCGTGTGTGTGTATACACACTCGAACCATTTCCAAAACCAGTTGAGGGCTGGGTTTTTTTCCTCTTTTATTCTTTTCAAAAACAGGTGTGGGCTGGGGTTTTTTTCTTATTATTTGGGTGCTTTTTACCATATGCTTCAAGAAGCACCTCTCTCTCTCTCTTTTGCTCTCTCTCGTTCTCTCTCTTATTTTCTTTCTCTCTCATGCTTTCTCTCTCTTGTTCTCTAGCGGGATTAGTCATCTGTTGTCCTTCTGATGCTGCCAGGGACAAAACGCCCACCCACTCCTGAGGGAAAAGACGGACTGTTTGGGATGGGAATTAGCATCTCTCCCGCGGCGTTAAGTAGGCAAGGCAAGGCAGAAACTCGCCGGACGCGGAGCCCAAAAAAAGCGCCTCAGGAAGGCAGAAGCGAAGCGCCCCCACCGCCCGCTCGCTTTCCAACGCTGTGCCCGTTGCGCCAGGCTCTTTGCCTGAATCCACCTCCTTTCTGAGGCTCGAGCGAACCTCCTTCGCCAGCAGCCAGGGGGTCGGCTTCGCCCCCTGCCCAGCCGAAAGTGTGCGTGTGAGGGGGGAGAGCTTGCTTCTGCAACCGCATGGCCAGAGAGAAGCGGGATAGCAAGGCAGCGGCATTCTTCTGCCTGGCCTGGGGCTCTGCTTGGTTTTCCCGGGCTTCCCGCAGCATGTAGGTGGCCGAGAAGACCGAGCAGGACTGTGAGAGGGGTGGGCGTTCCCACAGCGCTCGGAGCGGCTAGCGGACGGATCGCCAGTGCCGCTGCAGCCACAGCTGTGGGAGGAGCCGCGCCCCAAGAAAGCCGGAGAGAAGGATGGATCGGGCGGGGACAGCCACAAGTGGAAGCCTCAGCCTTGGAGCTCCCACTTGCAGAAGCCGCCCCTCCCCTGGCTATTGCCCGCCGCTATTAGCGAGGAGAAGCCATGCGCGCGAGGGGGCCGACTTTCAAAACAACCTTTGCTGGCCTCCGCCTCGCGGCACACTTGACCATGTCTCGTGGCACACCAGTGTGCCGCGGCACACCGGTTGGGAAACACTGTCATAAGGTACAATATGTAATGATAGTCTGAGTACAAATAAGCAATCAAATCAAATTAGAAACCAGTCAATATAAATTGTAAGGATACAAGTAACAAAGTTATAGTCATACGGTTATTAGTGGGAGAAGATAGGTGATGGGAATTATGAGAAGATTAATAGTAGTGCAACAATAGTAAAATAGTAGTAACAACAAAATTAGACATTTTTCTTCTCTTCATTAATAAGTTAGAAAAAGTATAAATTTTGTCCCTAAAATTGAAAGTTATCCTTTGATTTGTCTCTTAATTCAAATTGTCCTTAATTAACTAACTTTACTTAATTGTTGACTATCCATATGTCTAGCATTTTTTGAATCATCTTTAAATAGCTCTATACAGAAGGATTTAAAACAACTAGGAATGATAATCACCTGAAAGCAAGTTGTGGGGAGAATTTTTCAATTTCATCCTTTTTATGTCACTGGTTATGTCCTTGCTAGATACAGTGGTACCTCGTGATACGAACCCCCCCGTGATACGAACATTTCGAGATACGAACCGGGGATTCGGAAATTTTTTGCCTCTTCATACGAACTTTTTTCGGCTTACGAACCCACCGCAGATCGCAAAATGGCACTCTGCTGGGTGGCGGCGCCCAGCTGTCACCTTTTAAAACAGCCAGGGGACTTCTCGGCGTTTTCCCGAATGCCGAACCCGGAAATTCAACAAAAGTTCGGGTTCTGGAGGCCGCAGAGAAGCGCCCGGCTGTTTCAGAACTTTTCGGGTTCGGGAGGCCGTCGAGAAGCGCTGCCGCCCGGCTGTCAACTTCTGAAACAGACGGGGGGCTTCTCGGCATTCTCCTGAACACCGAACCCGGAAATTCAGCAAAAGTTCAGGTTCGGGTTCCGAAGGCCGCGGAGAAGTGCCCGGCTGTTTCAGAAGGTTACAGCCGGGCGACACCCGGTTTGTAAGCCAGAAAAAGTTCGTAACAAGAGGCAAAAAATTTCCGAACCCTGGGTTCGTATCTCGAGATGTTCGTATCACGAGGGGTTCGTATCACGAGGTACCACTGTATATTCATTGAGTGCTAAATAACATAAATACCCTTCATGTTATTTTAAATTATTGTTTAAAGTATAGGAAGATGCCATAGTAAGCTGAAAAAGTAAACTAAAATATAACATACTAGATGAATACCCGTGCTTCACTATGCAACTATATGATCAGGTTTGATAAAGTGACAAAGCTTGGAAATGTATGTAGAATGCGTAACTCATTAGCATCAGAGAGTGTTAATATAAGGCAACTGGCAGTTGGAACAGAGTCCTTTTCGGGTGGGGAAAAGAAGTGGAATATCTAAATTCCCAGCCCATAGGCCAGAGGAATCACACGCTGGCCACGCCTATGCCTGGTTTAGTGAAGGGGTAGTATCAGAGCATATTAATATAAGGACCTGGCAATTGGAACAGAGTTCTTTTTGGGTGGGGAGGGGGAGTAGAATGTCTAACTCTTTAGCATTAGAGCGTGTTAATATAATACTGTATAAAAAATGCTAATGATCTGATGGTCATTTCAAAAAATCCTTTCTGAGCGAGCACCTACTTTAGAAGCCAAAAGGAACATGTGTGCCAACTTTCAAGCTTGTAGGCTTTACAGTTCTGGAGATTTTGTTATGAGTGAGTGGTATTTGGCTTATAAGTAGGTAGGTAGGTAGGTAGGTGGGTGGGTGGGTGGGTGGATGGATGGATGGATGGATAGAGATAGATTAGAATAATTTATATACTGTAATCTGGACTATAAATCTGTTTGGCATAGATAGGAATTAAAGAAGAAATTACATATTTAGGGGGGAGGAACCACGGCGAGCGGGTGAGGCAGAGCTGAGCTCTTCACCCCGAACCTGAATTCCCTGAAGTTTGGAGGCCCATGCCAGGACATTTCATCTCTGGGGGAACAGACGAACAAGTAAGGAACTCAGAGAACATCGTGGCAAAAGTTAAATCACCCGTCGTGAAGACTGAAAGACTCTGTAACTCCAAATTGGAAACAGGAAGATAGTCGCCCATTATAATGGTGGCTTTGATGTTGTAACAGCTTAAACAGCATGGAAGCAGGGAGTAGCAGTTCAGTTGGGTACAGGTGCTCGTCAGGAGCCAGCAATTTTAAAGAGGAGGGGATATCAACTTTTGATACCACTCAATGTTAGGGAAGGAACATTGTGGCACCTGCTTTTTGCTATGGATAGTTTGGACAAGGACAATACATTCTTTGCGAATGATGGGGAAGAAGAACGTCTGACTCACACAAGAGTGACTATAGTAGCACTTCTATGCTATTCTTTAAATTAATCTGATTTTTATCCTCCTGTGAGCCTGGAAAACAAAATAAAGCAAACAAACAAAAAATGAAATACTACTGCTTTAAGAGTCATGTTAACTTCAGTGGCTAGATTTGCTTAAAACAGTGGTACTTTTTTTTCTGAATCTCATTGTATGTATGGTATAATGCATTTGTTTGCAATATTCTTCTCCATTTTTGTGTGGCACAGGGGACCTCATGGAAATAATGCTTCATGGGGTTCTTGATTGATTTGAACAAAAAAAAAACATTTTAAAAGATGCAGTACTATTAGTGAGAAGTATGATTGATTGTGGTTGGTCTATGTTCTTGATTTCTGACATTTCCTTCCTTTTTCCCTCTGACTTTCAAAAATTTATCTAGTTTTTCTAAAAACTAATGATCATTGTTAGTTATTAATTTGTCTTGTGTTTCTTTCAAAATATAGTTGTACTAACTACTATTTCACCACTAGCAACATAGATTAGGTTTCATTTGGAATTAAGTTCTGTCTTAATTTTTCTGTTCAGTTACTTATTAGTGTTAAGAATGAAGTATAATTATGCATGTGGTGTTCTCACATTCCTTTTATGACTCTTGAGTTCCTAACGTGTTTAAATTGTGTGTAAACATTATGTGACACAAAAAGGAAATCCTGTGAGTGATTTAACTTTATTGTGAATAAAAGGGACTAAGGTTTATAACACATGATTCTTTACATGAAATCGTGCAGAGGGCAAAGCATATAGTAAATGATATAAAGATAACTATTTCATATTAGTAGTGTCTCTCTGGGTTGACCAAAAAATAGAATATTTACAAGCAAACAAAATTTCCAATTGGAAGAGTGGAATAATTCTTCCTCCAGAATCCCCCACAAAATAGGGCATATTTAGGGGTGGAGGTGGGGAGCAGTAACAACTAAATATCTGGGAAAATAAAATATCAATCTATTAAAATTCTTTTGCAATCCCCCCCCCCCCCCGGGTAAATCAGCTTTGATAGAATGTTATATAAATATCTATCTTTGGAGTAGCAGACCTGTAAAAAAACAACCACTGTTCTATCTGGTGCTCAGAAATTGTCCATGCAATTGTCCTTTGGGAAGCTTAGGAAACCCATGTACAGATAGTCCTCGAGTTAAAATTGATGTTGCTAAGTGAAATTGATTTGTTAAGTCAGTTTTGCTCCATTTTACGACTCTTCTTACCACAGTTAAGTAAATCATTACATTTGTGAAGTTAGTAACGTGGTTGCTAAGTGAATCTGGATTCCTCATTGATGTTGCTTGTCAGAAAGTCGCAAAAGCTGATCACATGACCCAGGACACTGCAACTGTCATAAATATGAACCAATTGCAAAAACATCTGAATTTTGATCATGTGACCATGGGGAACCTGCAACAGCCATGTGAAAAATAGTCATATTTTTTCAGTGTTGTCGTAACTTTGATCAGTCACTAAATGAGTGTTGTAACTCGAGAACTAGCCAAAATCTTTGAAAGAAAACATAGATATGTTTGAATTTTGATAGGCTTTATCTCTGTGAATGGAAATATTCAAAAGTATAAAAATATACAATGTTTGATTTACACTACAGTGATCCCCCGAGTTTCGCGATCTCGATCATTGCGAAACGCTATATCGCGATTTTTCCACCCGATGACGTCACTCCCTTCCTTTCTCATCTTTCTTTCTCTCTCTCTTTCTCTATCTTGCTTCTTCCTCTCTTACACTCTCTTCCTCCCTCTCTCATCTCTTTCTTTCCTTCTCTCTCTTTCTCTATCTCTCCCCCCCTTGCTCTCGAGCGGCAAGCGAGCAGCCGGGCGGGCGGGCGAACGGGCAAGCGGCAAGCGATCTTGGGGTTTCCCCTTTGCCTGGGCGGCGGGAAGACCCAGGGAAGGTTCCTTCGGCCGCCCAACAGCTGATCTGCTCCGCAGCGCGGCAGCAGCGAGGAGCCGAAGATGGGGTTTCCCCGTTGCCTGGGCAACGGGGAAACCCCATCTTCAGCTCCTCGCTGCTGCCGCGCTGCGGAGCAGATCAGCTGTTGGGCGGCCGAAGGAACCTTCCCTGGGTCTTCCCCGGGTCTTCCCCGCCGCCCACACGCAAACTCCACCATCTGCGCATGTGCGGCCATGGAAAAAGGGGCGCGCATGCGCAGATGGTGTTTTTACTTCTGCACCACTACATCCCGAAAAATCGATTATCGCGAGGGGTCTTGGAACGGAACCCTCGCGATAATCGGGGGATCACTGTATATATCTCTAACTCATCTGTCATCCTTTTCAAATAAAATCACATATATTGCTACAGTAAATGTATTGGATATATTTTGTAGGTACGTTTTCCATCGCATTTCAGTTCAGATCTTAAGGATTTATTAAGAAATTTACTCCAGGTAGATTTGACCAAGCGGTATGGAAATCTCAAGAATGGAGTAAATGACATTAAAAACCACAAATGGTTTGCCACTACAGATTGGATTGCCATTTACCAGAGAAAGGTAAGTTTGTGTTTATTTAAAAGGAATTCAGCGACAGCTAATGAAAATTTCCCTGTCCTTTCTTATTTAAAGTTGCTGTATCTGCTTTTACCTTTAAAACACACAATATTTCCAAAGTATTTTGGACCTTAGAATCATAAGATTAGAACCAGTGAGTTCCTAAATCAATCCATCTTGCCTCTATTCAAAAGCAGAAGGGTTCCATTCCTTCCTCTTTTAATTGTAGAAACCTCCACTTGCTTCTTGATATCAAATGATTTCCAGTACAGCTGTGGTCTCCTTTTATTGGCTTCTCTAAAATATTGTTCCATATATATAGATACTGGGTATTCTTCTTCACATAAGTAACAGAGACAAAGATGATTCCTAAGCTAACTCTCACCAAAGCAATAGTATTTACTAGTAGTTTCTATGAGAAAAATTATCATTCTTTCTCTAAAATATTTTGGGAATCTTTAAATTCTTAACTTACAAATCTTCTTAAAGTTATCTTGGGAAATAATATTTTTTGAATTTTTGTACAGTAAGCATTTCTAGTAGTCATATAATAGTTTCAAGGTTCATAGGCATGCTGTTTTACAAAAACATTATTTAAAAGCCTAATCTGAAACATAATAATTTATTTAAAAACTAGTTACATAGCTATGCAGTGTATTTCAGAAATGTGTTTATGCCTATGAGGACTCTCAAATAAATGCAATTTTTTAAAAAATAAATTGATATACCTTTGAAAACCCAATGTCAAAATCTGGTTTATACAATTGGTTTTGGGTTGTTTTTTTTAAAAAGTACTATAATTTGACTATATAGCTAGTCCTTAACACTAGACCAAGTATACACATTTATTTTCTTCTTTTTTAGTCACATAGCAATCCTAGCCTTTGAATGAGACATGGAGAACCACAATCCCCAAATAAGCAGGATTAGAATGAACAAAATAATAATAATAATAATAATAATAACAACAACAACAACAACAACAATAATAATAATAATAATAACAATAATAATAATAACAACAACAACAACTACATTTTGACTTGATTTTGCTACATTAATTTTGTTATTTTGGCAGTTTCCTGATCTGTGTAACTCCTTGATTCACACAGTCGGTGACACAATGTATTTCTGTTTGTTCTTTGGCAAATTTTTCATTCTATCAAATAGTCCTTGTAATGATTGTTTTTGAAGGCTTTATTATTTTTTTTTAGTATTTAATTCTTAGCAATTAACAACTGTTTGTGCTTTTTTTAATACAGGTAGAAGCTCCATTCATACCAAAATGTCGAGGCCCAGGAGATACCAGCAACTTTGATGATTATGAAGAAGAAGATATCCGTGTTTCTCTAACAGAGAAATGTGCAAAAGAATTTGCTGATTTTTAGTACTTGTTGGAGGATAAGAGGACATCAGGGCTCATATTGGGGTCTTTGCACTCTGTTAACTCATGAAGTGGAGCTGAGACCATCATATGTCAAAACAATTACCTAGTTACTTCATTCCACAAAGCTGACTGAGGTCTTTATTGCCATCTTCCATGTGTGCAGGTTGCACCAATCCTTATAACTAGGCACAATTAAGCAAGCACGGTTTGTGCTGTTACACAGAATATAGACCACTTTTCCTATTTACCTTTTGGTTTCTATTGTTTCCTTTGTTTTCTGTGTATTGTTAATTTCTCCTCTTTTCTCTGACCCACTTTTTTAAAATGAAGTAGCCTTTTACTCAAGAATGCTCCATTTTATTTTGAATAATGTATGTATATGAATGAAACTGAAGGTGTTCAGGCTAAATACAAGTTAGACTGAAATGGAAGGTAAATGTTGCTTCTAGTTTGTGCTGGCCAATCCTTCTGTGTCCATCTTTGTGCGTGAGGCTACAGTTCATAGGGGTTTCTTTTAGTGGTTTTTTTTTGTTTCTTTGTTTACTTTGATAAAACAATCTAAACCTATCCCAACTTCATTAGCATTTTGAAAGTAGTATATTTATCATCATATGAGGGTATGCTAATTGACTTAAGGATCTCTTCCTGGAGACTGACCAAACTATTTTCAAAATTGGAAAATTTGTATAGGGTACAGTAGCTAGCCCTGTGCCTTGGTTTTTTACATTGCTGGCAGTTCTTCTCCCTGCCTTATAGTTTGTGTTATTTTCCTAGGCAGTAAATTAATATGCTGTAAGCATACTGTGCCATAAGTAGCACAGTCTCAGTAAGCAGGAACAATTCTATCCAGTCTGGGCTTTGGACCATATTTAATCATGTTTAGTAACTTGCATCTAAAGAATTGACTATTTAAATAGGTTATAAACACCTGAAAGCCTGGAACTTGCAGAAGATTTGGTCAGTATTGAGACTAGGATTTTTAGTAATGTCAGTGGGGCTCCTGAAGTATTTCACATTTCAACCCTTTTTTTTATTGAAGGGGGGGAAGCATCTTTTTTATCTCTTTAGCTATGAGAATAAATGGTTTAGCAAATTGAAAATTTAGTATTAAAATATTGATAAGTTGCTAGATAAACCTGGTATTTCTGTTAGCTGTGAAGAATAAAAGAAACAAATGCCAAGTTTTTATTCTGGTATACTATATTAGTAAATTCAAGGATGGAATGCTGCTCAAATCATGGTTTCTATCAGCAGCACTACATTCATATAGAAAAGAGACGACGTTTGAAACTGCCACCATCTGTAATGTGGTGTCTTCATTTCTAACATATTTTTCTTTTGGTGAAATGAAATTTATGGTTGCACAAAGAATTGATTGGATTGAATTCATATAATCTCATCCACTGACCTGTATGGATATTGCTGCCATGTGCTTGCTTCCAGCACTTTTTCAGACTTCTGTTTCAGTGTTTAATGATCAGTAGCTCAGCACATGTCCTTGTGCTTTTAAATTTATCCATGCAGTTTTTAATTAGGCACTTACTTTCTGATTTATCCCAAGAGGGCCTGTCTTAAGATGGCACATCAGTACACTTAGACTCGTGTTTTATGTTCAATTTATATGTCTACAAGAATGAAGGGTTATTCTATCCAATTGATCCAAATTGCTAGGTAATCAATGGATTCTCTACAATGCCAATAATTGGCATCATTTCCTTTTAATCTCTGTGACACTCCTTTAATGAAAACCTCTGTAGACATTTTTCAGTCTAGAATATGATGAATCATACAATCTTCTGCACATCTTTAAGTTGTCAGGCAGTTTTGCTAATCATTGTTAGTTGTTTGCCATCTTTGTCCACTACTGTCTGTCTATGTGCAAGACAAGCATATGAAAATCTGCAGTTTAAAATTTTTATGTAATATACTGTCACATTAATAAATTAAACAATTATTTGTATGAAAAAGGTTAGGTTTTTTTGTATTTCATCTAGACAGAGGACATGCTGTTGTATGCTAGCTGTATCCAATAAATTCATTAATTTGTTCATGGATTTTAATAAATGCTGCAGATCATTTTTTAAAAATTCTGGTATGAATTTTAGCCAGTAGTTTAATTGGGTAATTTTAAATATATGTAAATATGAGGCTTACTTCTGGATGTCCATGGAATGGATTCTAGCATGTCTAAGTTCTCAACTTTAGGTGGACAATTTTGAAACACCTTTTTCATTCTTTTGATTTTTGCTTGTTTAAATATTTTACATTGTCAGAAATAAACAGTAAACATAAATCATAATAAGGGAGTAATAGATTGAATAGAAAGGGGCTGGAAAAAATATAAGGAAGTTGCTATTCACAGTGCATGAAAACACATTTTCCAGCATGCTGTCTTCCAGATATGTCAACAATCACTCCCTGGCAGCACTGGATATGCTGAAAAAAATAAGGGGATTTCTGTCCAACACATCTGGAGGACAGCAAGAAGACTTGTGTTGAAGTACACATTTGGAATTGTGCTAAATGGTCCTATCATTTTAAATATACAAAAGCCACAAGAAGATAAAGATGCCTCTGTCTAATTTAAAAAACAAAAAACGTTTCCATCATATGAAATACTGTATATTTGACAGTAGAGACTTGTTAATTTTACACAATTTGAGGAATTAAGTGTTGGACTGTATGGTATCTTTTAACTGTACTCTAGCTGTATGTATCTCATTTTCAACATAAAAATGTATCTCATTAAGTAAATTGCTTCTCTTTTTTTGTCAGCTGCATTAAAACCCTTATTTTTAAAATCCTTTAAGTATTTACTGATTTCTTTGAAAATAATTAGTTTGTTATAATAGTGTGCAATACAGTAAAAGTTTATATACAGAACTGCAAATTAAATTATGTACAACACTGCATAAAGACTGTGCTGCTTTTTTATAAGGTAGTATATCCCATTTTGTATTCTCCTTTGCCATGGCAATCAAATTTATGTGCTTTTTGTAAAACAAGTTTTATTTTGAGGAATACACTGCAAGTGACATGATGTTAGGCCTAATTCCTATCTAGTTAATCTCGTAATGTTTCTAAAAAATATGCCTATTAGTACAGGATTCCTTTCTAAAGGAAAATGTTGGTTTGTAACAGTCTTTCTCAACCTAGGATGTCCAGACAGGTTGAAAAACATTGGTTTGTAATCTTCCGAACTGGTACTGGACTTAAGACATAAGCATGGAAATGTGTGCATATAACATTTAAAATATTAGTCCAGCCGTCTAAAACCATCCCAATTTCTCATGCGGCCCTATGGCAAAATGAATTGCCCACCCCTGTTCTGTAACTACAGAGATGGTCTATATTACATCTCTGAGACCATAAGGAATCTAACATACTTACCATTTAATTGAGGTGTATTTTTTAATGGGAGGGGCAGTTTCTGGATATTTCTCAAAAAGGGATTCAAGCTATTTTTATCAGCACAATTCCAACTTCTCTTGCTCCCCATCCAGGGGGATTTGGGTGTACCGGTTGTAGTGGCCATGGGTGGTTCAGAGAACCAGTAGCGGTGGCAGCATGAGGCTCTGCCCACTTGCGTACTTCTGAACCAGTACAGAAGGTAAGTACATTTTACCGCTGTCCCCACCCCCGACACCCCATGGTTTTTTTTCCCCTTGCAGGTATATTTTCTCTTAGAAGATAAGGAAGTTTTCCTTTATCAGATTCCAGAGCTAGTTTTCCTGGTATTCTAAGGAAAGGAGTTCCTACTAAGCTTATTCAACTTCTGCATATTCATACATATTGATTAACTTTAATTCAGTTCCAGAAAATTTATGATTTATATTTATATTTATATTTATATTCATACATATTGATTAACTTTAATTCAGTTCCAGAAAATTTATGATTTTTTTTTTTTACCTTTCACAAACATTGTTATAGTTGGTATCAACAGGCCTACATAATGAAGAGAGTTTGTATTTTATGAAACACAAAATACTCAGCATACTTATTAGACCCCCTACTTCAATCTGCAGAAGATGTTCTGGATTTTTATTGCACAATGCAGATTCTCACAGGTATTTATTAGTATCTGATCTGAGGACGCATTTCACCCAGTTTTTATGTTATGACATCACAAGCATGTATTTCATCTTTGTGTCATCTTAGTTTGCAGCCAAAATTTATGCCAACAGGGAAGTTAGTACTTTCTGAAAATATAAAAAATCTTACCAAAAAACAACGGGTCAAACTTTTCTGAAGAATATGACAAGATTGGGATTCCACAGTCTCCCAGAGTCTGGTGAGAATTAATCAGCAGTTAAAGTCAAGATGGCTTGGTGTTACCTTGGCTTTTCCTTTTGGTCCTAACACCTTTCTGGAGAAGTGCTTGCAAATCATATGACGAAGCATCAAAAAGTATGTCTGACCTTGCTGCTAGCAGCTTAGACTTGGTAAAGAATAAGATGGGATTTGGAACAAAACGACTGGCATTTAAGAAGCATAGGCTAGAACAGTGATGGTTAACCTATGGCACAGGTGCCACAAGCAAAGCCACATCTGCTGGCACGCGAGCCATTGCCCTAGCTCAGCTCTAGCATGAATGTGTATGCCGGCCAACTAATTTTTAGCTTGCATAGAGGCTCTGGGAGGGCATTTTTGGATTTCAGAAAGCCTCTGGGGGGATGGGGGAGGGGTTTTTACCCTCCCCTGGCTCCAAGTAAGCCGCTGGAGCATGGGGAGGGTGAAACACAAGCCTACTGGGCCTACCATAAGTAGGGAAACAGGCCGTTTCCAGCCTGAGGGGGCAGGGGAAGCTGTTTTTGCCCTCCCCTGACATTGAATTATGGGTGTGGGCACTCAAACATGTGCGATAGTGCACGCGTACGCTCTTTTGGCACCCGAGGAAAAAAAGGTTCGCCATCACTGGGCTAGAACAATTGCTCCAGGCTAGAACAATTAGAAAGAGACTGGAGAGTAAACCATGGAGAAAAGAAATAGCTGCAAAGGAGCATTCTGCTTCTGCTGGAATGGTGGTAACTGATGGCGCTACAAATACAGTGTACGCTTGTCTGCTTTTAAGCAATCTTCATAGCCATGGTCCCATTTCCATTTCAGATTGCTTAGATAGATTATGTTTTGACAAAGACATGGGTACTGATCTAGAATTTCATCCAGAACGGCTCAGATATTTAGAACATGGCCTATATCGATGTGTTCTAAATCCCATTGATACCAGTGTCTGCAACACTTCTGTGCAGAAGCATCCAGGGCAGGTGAGCGGTGCCTCCCCCTGCCACCGGTTCGTACAACTGGTAGCAACCCACTGCTGCCCTTTATCTCAAGGAGACCAGTTAACAAAATGTCTATCATACATTTTTCTTATCTTAGTTTTCAAACAGGAAATTCTGGGGAGCTTGCTTAAAGATTAATTTTAGCATATTCAGGAAGTGCCATCCTAACATAATCGCAAGGCATTGGTTGTGTAATAAGTAGAAATATTAAAATAAAGTCCTTTCTGCTTGTACAGTGGTACCTCGGTTCTCGACCACAATTCGTTCCAGAAGTGTGGTCGAGAACCGATTTGGTCGAGTACTGAATTAATTTATCCCATAGGAAATAATGGAAATTGATTTAATTGGTTCCCAGCCCCTGTTGACTCGCTGGGAACCAATTAAATCTATTTTCTTTATTTTCTATGGGATAAAAAATCTGAGGAGCGCTATAGTCTAAGCGCTCCAAGCTGCAGGAAGGGTGGGGGCGGCTGCAATACCAGCAGCTTCAGGGGCTCCTTTCCTCAGTGTTTCGTCTTCTACCTGAAGGCAGCTGCACCAACTTTCTGTTCCCGGTGGTGGCAACGGCGGTGGCTTCCCTTCGAGAGCAACAGCGCCGGGAATGTCACATGATGAAGGGAAGCCGCTGAAGCCATTTCAGCAGTTGCCGCAGCTCCAGAAGCTTGCCTTCATTATGTGACGTTCCCAACGCTGTTGTTCTCGAAGGGAAGCCGCCGCCGTTGCCGCCGCCGGGAAGGAGAAAGTTAGTGCAGCTGCCTACAGGTAGAAGATGAAGCACTGAGGAAAGGAGCCCCCCAAAGCTGCCGGTATTGCAGCCGCCCCCGCTGGTAACATTTCGGATAACTAACAAAATTTTCTGTGGCTGTTCGGTATCCGAATTTTTGTTCGGATGCCGAAGGAAATTTTTGCTGAAAAGTTTGTTCGATATCCGAAATGTACGACAACCAAGGCATTTGAGAACCGAGGTATCACTGTATATGCGTATACGGCTGGTGGTTTGTTTCCTCTTGCGCTGCACAGTACCGAAAAATAAAAATAAAAAAATCTTTAAAAATTAAAAAGCCAAAAACAAGGTGGCGATGGATGTGCAGCTTTTGTGCATGCTCACAAGAAAAAAAAATTCTGAAAATTAATTTTTTTAAAAAATTGCTGTGTTCATGGACCAGCAGCAACCAAACCGGTTCCATGATGTCATCATGATGTCACCAGTGGGTCGCTACCGGTTTGGGTGAATTGGGAGGAACCCACCTCTGGTATATGGATATAATCTATTGCTATAGTGCCTAATCTAAATTACAGAAATCTTAGAAGGACTTTATGGATATGAAAAGCAACCCTGCATGTGTTTGCATATCAGCAGGTCCTACTGAGTTTAGTGGACTTTGTACAGTGTAGTTACAACCATTGAATTACACTTTGAATTACACTGCCTCTCTAAGATGCCATGTATATCTATTGTTATCTTTTAAGGGACATTTCAGCAGCAACTTCTCATCATTCACATCTCTTACTTCCTACTTCTTGCCAACATTTTAATAGATAGGTAGGTAGAGATTTTAATTTTTTATTTTATAGATATAGGAAGAGAAGAACCAAACAAGCTGGACCACTATTTTGTCCAAATTGCACAGCTTTGGGAAAAGGATGATGTCTTGAAATGAAGGCTAACTATGCTTTTTCCCTAACTATTATTATTATTATTATTATTATTATTATTATTAATTGATTTATTGATTTGATTTGATTTGTATGCCGCCCCTCTGAAGATTCGGAGCGGCTCACAACAGCAAAGCACAGTACAAATCCAATGATTAAAAAACAGTTAAAACCCTTAATATAAAAACAGTCATTCACCCCTAACAAACCATACATAAAATGGAACAATTCAATTCAATTTATTAGATTTGTATGCCGCCCCTCTCCAGCCAGGGGGAATCAATTTCCCCGTGCCTGGCAGCAGAGGTGGGTTTTTAAGAGTTTGCGAAAGGCAAGGAGGGTGGGGGCAGTCCTGATCTCCGAGGGGCAGTTGATTCCAGAGGGCCAGGGCCGCCACAGAGAAGGCTCTTCTCCTGGGTCCCGCCAGACGACATTGTTTCGTCGACGGGACCTGGAGAAGGCCAACTCTGTGGGACCTAATCGGTCGCTGGGATTCGTGCGGCAGAAGGTGGTCTCGGAGATATTCTGGTCCGATGCCATGCAGGGCTTTATAGGTCATAACCAACACTTTGAATTGTGACAGATCAGCAACCAATGCAGACTGCGGAGTGTTGATGTGACATGTGCATATCTGGGAAAGCCCATGATTGCTCTCGCAGCGGCATTCAAAGAGAATGATAATAAAACACACATTTAAAAATAAAATCCTGCGACGAACAATATAAAACTGAGGGAATTCCCTATACTTGACAGGAGTTTCCATTCAAACTAAAGGTTCAGGTTCTGGCAAGAAAGCCCAGTATTAGTTTCCTGAGGGATCTTTGTTTTGAGAGACTGTTGTAGGGCAGGGTTGGCAGAAGAGCCTGGAGGTATTCAAATTGGAATTAGGGAAAACCACCTTCAATCCCATCTCACACAATGCTCAAGGAGGCTGGCATGAGTCATCTCTCAGGGTTGCTATGCCAAAAACATGAGTGATGTATGTACAAAGAAATCCATGACAGCCATAAACTAATAGTGGTAGATCTCTTGATGAATACTGATTTGTATTTCAAGGAGAGCTTGCGTCCCACACACTTTGTCATAGCAACAGTCAAGCTATTTATCCCACTCCCCCACACACCCCAACGCAAGATCACGCAAAAGACTAAGATAAAGAGAAACAGGTGAGTAGATTAATATGTAAAAGAAGTGAGAGTCTCTTTCCCCTCAGAAAACAAGCTGTAGTCTTTGTTCATCAGTAGCATCCACAGGGGAAGTCAAAAAAGTCAAGATGACGGAAGTACTGTATCGGACACCTCTGTGTACTGAGTTTACATGCTTTATAAAGAGAGAAGGCTTTAATAGCTTAGTCACGACTACCATCTTGAGTTTTCTGGGCCTCCTGCAGATGTCACTATTGCTAATTATAGAAAGCTAAATTTAGAACTTGAACAAATAGTTAAACATAAACTGCAAGCATTACATTCAACAACAACAAAAAAGCCTTTTTGTATTCTAGGAAGTTGTGAACAAAGACTGAGCTAATAGGAAATGAAACAAACACGGTTGGAATAAAGGTAATGCCAGGTACCATCTAGCAAGAAATAATTTTTGTAAGAGCTTAGATGTGAGCAGAACAACTTCTAAAACACAAACATTTAATTTTTGCTCATAATGAAATTCTAAACAAAAGTTCTACCACATGATTCTTGACAAATGTATCTTTTTCTTTTAGGTACGCTGAGAGCATATGCACCAAGACAAATTCATTGTGTGTACACTTGGCCAATAAAATTCTATTCTATTCTATTCTATTCTACTAGTTTTTCTCATCATTCCTATCATCCATTTCCTCCCATGTTGACTGTATGACTGTAACTTGTTGCGTATATCCTAAGATTTTTATTAATATTGCTTCTTCATTGCTTATTTGACCCCTATGACAATCATTAAGTGTTGTACCACATGATTCTTGACAAATGTATATTTTATTTTATGTACGCTGAGAGCATATGCACCAAGACAAATCCCTTGTGTGTCCAATCACACTTGGCCAATAAAATTCTATTCTACTCTATTCTAAATTATAACTAGGAAGCCTCCACAACTGATACTGTTCAGTGTCTACTTATACATATCTAGTAAAGTGGTGCTAACTTTTGCTTTCTTAGGAATGGGTGATGGCAATGGGTGGTTCCCAAGCTGCGTGCAGCTCATTCATCCTCCTGCACACAAGGAATGACTGTGAGGGGAAGGGGAAGGGACAGCGAGCCAACAGAGCACCACAGCAAGGGGATGAAAGAGCTTCATTTATCTGGGAACCTAAAATGACTCGTTTTAAATCATATGGTAAAAAGCATCCAAAGAATAAGAACATCAGCAAAAAAAACCAAACCCAAAACCCAACCCTCACCTCTTTTTGGAAATGGTTCAAGAAACACATACATGGATGGGGGGGGAGGGATGGGTCTCCGGGATCGTCTTCTGCCGCACGAATCCCAATGACCGGTTAGGTCCCACAGAGTCGGCCTTCTCCGGGTTCCGTCGACTAAACAACGTCATCTGGCGGGACCCAGGGGAAGAGACTTTTCTGTGGCAGCCCCGGCCCTCTGGAACCAGCTCCCCCCCAGAAATTAGAATTGCCCCCACCCTCCTTGCCTTTCGCAAGCTCCTTAAAACCCACCTCTGTCGTCAGGCATGGGGGAATTGAGATATTCCTTTCCTCCCAGGCCTATACAAGTTATGCATGGTATGTTTGTGTGTATGTTTTGTTTTTTAATAAGGGTTTTTAAAACGATTTTTAATTGTTAGATTTGTAATATATTGTTTCTATTATTGTGAGCCGCCCCGAGTCTGCGGAGAGGGGCGGCATACAAATCTAAATAATAATAATAATAATTTTTTAAAAAATTGAGAGAAAGAAATGCAGTGATGGGCAGCAGCCGGAACCGCCAGAACCACCACACGTCGTGCTCATGCAACTGGAGCGATTCCGGTAAAAAATTATTGTTTTTTTTTCTTCTGGCAATTTTTGCTGCCAGAAGGATGTCCGCACGTGAGATTTTGGCTGCTGCACATGCACAGCAGCTGCAATTTTAGTATGGTGCCTAGAGCGGCAGCTGGCAAAATCAGCCTGCCCGAGCTCTGGCCACGTGCCTGTTCTCTCGCGCCGCAGGAGAGAGATGCCTGCGGCACAGAGCAGGCTGCATGGCCGGAGCTCAGGGTCACCGGGCCTGCATGATCTCGGTGCCCCTGCAGGAGATCACCAGAGCAAGGTAATGGCTGGGTAGGCCACTTGCAGCACGGTGTGGTGGGTGTGAGTGGGCGGTGGTGGAGGGAGCCAGCGTGAGAGGCACGTGAGCAGGGATGGGCTTCTAACCAGAATGCTAATTCTGGTAGCAAAATCATACACAGAGCCACAGATGCACCCATGTTTTGGCATGCGCAGAAGCAAATAAAACCTCACTGAAACACAGGCGCACTTGCAGCTCTGCGTGCGATTTTGCTACCTCCGCAGATGCAGAAGCAAAATCGTGCTGGCCCCACAAGCACTCACAAGCCATGGCGGGAAGCCCAAATTAGCATTCTGGTTAGAAGCCCACCACTGTGCGTGGGGCGAATGGAGACAAGGGGGAGTGGCGTGGCAGAGCGGGCGGTGGAGAAGCTCCCATGTGGGGTGAATGCTGGTGAGCGGGCAGCGGGGGGGGGCGAACAGCAGCGGGCAGTGGTGAGCGGGTACTTACCTTATTTTTGCCTATTTCTGGGCTCTTTTCACTCCTGTGGATGCGCAGAAGAGAAAAAAACCTGGAAAGCTTGCACACACAGGTCCTCATGTGAGATTCGGCTTTTGCGCATGCGCAGAAGCTGAATCCCATGTGAGGGTGCATGCACATGGGGGCACACTCCCGGCCCATTCCGGTAGGACTGGGAATGGTAGTCCGCCCCTGGAGAGATGAGAGAGACAAAAGGAGAAAGAGAGAGAGACAGAGATGAGAAAATGATGAGGGAGATAAAAAGGAAAAATAAATGTTTATGTTTGTTTATGTTTGTTTATTTAGATTTGTATGCCGCCCCTCTCCGCAGACTCGGGGCGGCTCACAACAAAGTGCAAAAAATACGATTTATAACAAATCTAAATTTCTACTACTAATGAGAGAGAGGGGGGGAGAGGTTCGACTACTGTAACGCTCTCTACATGGGGCTACCTTTGAAAAGTGTTCGGAAACTTCAGATCGTGGAGAATGCAGCTGCGAGAGCAGTCATGGGTTTCCCCAGGTATGCCCATGTTACACCAACACTCCGCAGTCTGCATTGGTTGCCGATCAATTTCCGGTCACAATTCAAAGTGTTGCTTATGACCTATAAAGCCCTTCATGGCATCGGACCAGAATATCTCCGAGACCGCCTTCTGCTGCACAAATCCCAGCGACCGATTAGTTCCCACAGAGTCGGCCTTCTCCGGGTCCCGTCAACTAAACAATGTCGGTTGGCAGGCCCCAGGGGAAGAGCCTTCTCTGTGGCAGCCCCGACCCTCTGGAACCAGCTCCCGCTGGAGATTAGAACTGCCCCTACCCTCCTTGCCTTTCGTAAACTCCTCAAAACCCACCTTTGTCGTCAGGCATGGGGGAACTGAGATATTTCCCCTGGGCCTATATAATTTATGTATGGTATGTTTGTAGGTATGTCTGCTTAATAATCGGTTTTTAAAAATATTTTAAATTGTAAATTATTAGATTTGTCATGAACTGTTTTATTGTGTTGTGAGCCGCCCCGAGTCTACGGAGAGGGGCGGCATACAAATCTAATAAATAAATAAGTAAATAAATAAATAAACACAGAAATGAGAGCTGGAGCAGGAGAATGAAAAGGAAAAGGAAACGAGGGAGAGAAAGAAAAGAAATGAAAGGAAAAGAAAAGAAAAGAAAAGAAAAGGGAGAGGCAGAGGAAAAAAAGAGGGAGGGAGAGAGATAATTCCATTTCCCACAGAAAACACCAGGAGCCACAAAACCTGGGTAGGCGTGACTGGGGGCGGGGTCTTGTGACTGGGTGGGAGTGATGGAGTTGGTCACGCCCACCCGTGTTTTGTGGCTCCTAGTGTTTTCTGTTGCAGAACCCTGAGAGTTTGGACTATTTGCTATGTAAGGCTACTCTTGTTTAGGAGTAAATCTTTCTAAAGGAATATGCAGAAAATAGAGCACTTAAATTGTGATTACTCTACATGAAAGCTTTTTTTGTTCCACAAAGAAACATAATTATATATAATTATAGGGAAAAAAATAGAAAAAATGAGTATTTATTTAAAAATCAATTATTTATTTAGAAGTTTTATTTCTAGGTATGGAAGTAGGGTTTGGATGAATTTAGTCCTCTGCAATATCATGTGAATTTAGTACCAAGTCGCTTAATATAGTTTTTTTAAAAACTGTGTTCGGTTCAGCGTTTGGGTTCTTTAAGAACTTGATGAAATTCCATAAGAGACAAAGGGTTTTTTAATAGCATTTTTTCTAATGTGGAAAGGAAAGGGTGGAGCTCATCAGTTAACATTCAGAACCTTCAAATTATCAGGTAGCATTTGTACTGGTGAAGATTTACTGCTTTCCCTCTTGATTGGGCTCTTGGAATAATTTTTTTAAAACTAACAGATCCTAGATTGACGTATAAGCTTAAAACATAGCTAGAGGATATAGGCTGCCAGATCAAAAAATATTTATTTACTTACTTACTTACTTACTTACTTACTTACTTACTTACTTACTTACTTACTTACTTACTTACTTACTTACTTACTTACTTACTTACTTACTTACTTATATATATTGGTTGGTTGGTTGGTTGGTTGGTTGGTTGGTTGGTTGGTTGGTTGGTTGGTTGGTTGGTTGGTTGGTTGATTTCTATGCTGCCCTGCTCAACCAACTCAGGTATATATTTTATTTCACTGACTGTTTTCCCCAAATGTACTATAAATCACATTAGAACTTTGTTCATTGAATCCCATGCTTTTCTCCCAACTCAAATTTCTTCTATCATGTGTTTACAACTATTGTCATTACTAGCTTGACATCTAATGAGTGGAAAGAATTCAGGCCTGTAGTTCCACCTTGTGGTTGTACAATATTAGCATTATGATGGTTCCTCATTAAAGTATGTGTTAGGAATCCTTTTATATTACTTCATTACACATGGAGTATATTTGAAAAACACAGAATGCTGCGTCAATATCTTACATCCAATTATCTTCTTTCTTTTGCTCAAATCAAATGTTAAAGGACCATTTTCAAAACCTTCTAAAACCTTTTTGAAAAAGGGAAGTGGGGATATCATATTATCATTGCAAGGGGGAAAACTTCCCAGTCTTAATCAGAAGCCTATAAGTCCTTTATGTAGGCTAGATGTTCACATTCTGGGCAAGGAGAGAACTTATACTTTATATCAAAGATCTATAAAACACCTAACAAATCCAATCCAATTCTACATGGCTTAGGACCAGGTTACTTACGGGACCCATCTCCTGCCTCACGTATCCCAGCGGCTGGTCAGATCCCACCGAGTCGGCCTTCTCCAGGTCCTATCAGCCAAGCCATGTCGCCTGGTGGGGCTGAAGGGAAGGGCCTCCTCTGTGGCAGCTCCGGTCATTTGGAATCAACTCCCCCCAGAGATTCGCACTGCCCCCACCCTTCTGGCCTTTCAGAAGGTTCTAAAAACACATCTTTGCCAACTGGCCTGGGGCCATTGAATGTTGATATTTTGCTCTGGCTGATAGTATGATTGTGATTGGGATATGCTTGGATGAATGGGTCTAAATGTATGGGATTTTAAGATTTGGGTTTTATGGTTGAGGTTTATTGTATATTGATTTTTTCTTGTAAGCTGCCCTGAGTCCCCTGGAGAAGGGCGGCATAGAAAGTCAGATAGTAGGTAGGTAGGTAGATAGATGATAGACAGACAGACAGACAGACAGACAGACAGACAGACAGACAGACAGACAGATGCAGCTGCGAGAGCAATCATAGGCTTCCCAAGGTATGCCCATGTTATACCAACATTCCGCAGTCTGCATTGGTTGCCGATCAGTTTCCGGTCACAATTCAAAGTGTTGGTCATCACCTATAAAGCCCTTCATGGCACCGGAGCAGGGTATCTACGAGACCGCCTTCTGCCGCACGAATCCCAGTGACCGGTTAGGTTCCACAAAGTTGGTCTCCTCCGGGTCCCGTCAACTAAACAATGCCGTTTGGCGGGACCCAGGGGAAGAGCCTTCTCTGTGGTGGCTCCGACCCTCTGGAATCAGCTCCCTCCAGAGATTGGAACTGCCCCCACCCTCCTTGCCTTTCGTAAACTCCTTAAAACCCACCTCTGTCGTCAAGCGTGGGGGAACTGAAACATTTCCCCCTGCCTATGTAGTTTTTTGTGTATGATATGACTGTTTTCATAGATTGGGGTTTCTTGTTTTTTTAGACTTTTTAAATGTATTATTGTTATTTTAGATTCTAACTACCTGTATTAGATTTGTCATTATATATTGTTTTTATCATTGCTGTAAGTCGCCCCGAGTCTACGGAGAGGGGTGGCATACAAATCTAATTAATAATAATAATAATAATAATAATAATAATAATAATAATGATAGATAGATAGATAGATAGATAGATAGATAGATAGATAGATAGATAGATAGATAGATAGATAGACAGACAGACAGACAGGATTTTCTAGATTTCATTTTTCTTACTTAGTTTCGTAATTTCCAATATAATAAGCACAGTTTAGACAAAATCATCCATATAAAGGACAAGACTTTCTTTCAAACCGCACTTGTATATTTTTGGACTTTATATCTTCCGGTCTTCAATCTTAAGATTCCCTATATCAGGGCTGGGTTCCATTTACCTTCCCTATCAGTTTGCGTCACCCAAATGATCCTGTGCATGCGCAGAAGCCTCTGAGCATGTGCACAGGGTTCTTTGCCATTCGCGGTGAGCGGAGAACTGGTTCGGGGGCGTGGTCATCGCTGCCGGTTTGGCAAGTGGGTGAACATCTTCACAACCAGTACGAATGAACAGGTTCGAACCAGCAGCAATCCACCACTGCTCTATATAGATAAAAACCATAACAGTTCAATACTTCCATAGTTGTGGTTTAGTCATTTCTCAACCCGTCTGAGGCACGAATTGTTTGGGATGTGTGATATATGAATGTAGTAATTATAGTGTATGGTTTTTATCATTATGAAATGTTTTTAGCTATTTATTATGAAACATTTTTTATTATTATGACATGTTTTAACATGCTTATATTGTTTTATAATCATTGCTGTAAGCTGCCTAGAATTATCAGGGAATGGGCGGCATATAAATTCAACTAATTAAATTAAATTAATTACATATGTCATGACATTTCTATATAATTGGTTCTACTGCCCAATTCCTTAAAAATAGTTTGAAGATCATTAATGATTATTTTTCCATTATTTATTGGGAATTATAATGGGTAGCTATGTGAAAGAAATATATTACGGTATTTAATAATACATATAGTGACAGCTACCAGAATAGCTTATGCAACAAAATGGAAACACGACACATCAAACAATGAGAAAATCATAAGAACAATTATTGACTGCACAGAGATGGATAATTGGATAATTACAAGATAAAGAAGAATCCAAATATTATTTAACATGGAACAGATTTTATGAATGGTTAAAGAATAAGGATAATAGAGTATAGAATGTGTAAATACCAGTTATTATCAGTATATAGATGTAAATAATAAAACAAAAAGGAACGGAAAATAAATGTGTACATATTTAAAGAGCATATAATAATTATGTTATTAGATCAATATATTATAATATTTGTATCATATAGGTGTATGACTATATGTGTTTGTATTTTGATGAACTGATCTTCAACTATAACAATTCTAGGAACTAAGTTTCCTAACACTTTATGTTTGTATGCTATGTTATGTTTTTGTGTATAATAAAATAAAAAATAATAATCATTGTTTTTCCATCTGCCAATCTCAAAGTACAGAGAACAAAAATCCAAGAATATTTCTTCACTTAAAAGATTTCTATTCTGCCTTATCTATGAATGTTATTAGCGAGATTATTTCCAAACGACCTCATTCTCATTCCCAAATGCCTACATATTACCTCAAAATCATCTTATGATTATATCCACTTTGACAGACTTTAAAATGCTGAGAATATGCATAGATCATGAAACAATTGGTGACTTCCAACCGAACGGTAGAACAAAGAAAAGAACACCATTCAACCAGGGCCCCATCTTGCTGAACAATTATCGTTTTAACAAACTTTTTTGGGTGGTAGCAGTGCCTGATAGAAGGTCCATACAGAGAGTGGTAAGGATAGTATGAGATTATTATAAGAAACTCATTTCCTATTATTCAGGATACTGCTTATAAGTGCTATGCGCTTAGAGTTCAAAGCATTGTTAGATACTCCGCATACCCACTTTACAGTCTGTTTCTGTTGCTCCCCCCAGGAGGAGGTTTTGAAGTATTTCTAATGGGACTACCAGTTTCTGTAACAGCTTTGTTCCCTATTCTATCCGCCTGGTAAACTTGCAAGATTCATTCTTCTCACCATGTATATGTATACATCTAAACTAGATTGTGTTGTTTTTCTCTGTCATATATGTGGGTATATGGGTACATTTTATTTATTTATTTACTTACTTACTTACTTACTTACTTACTTACTTACTTACTTACTTACTTACTTACTTACTTACTTACTTACCGTACTTACTTACTTACTTACTTACTTACTTACTTACTTACTTACTTACTTACTTACTTATTTATTGGATTTGTATGCCGCCCCTCTCCGCAGACTCGGGGCGGCTAACAACAGCAATAAAACAGCATATAATAATAATCCAATACTAAAACAGTTTCAAACCCTTATTATAAAACCAAACATACGTACAGATATACCATGCATAAAATTGTAAAGGTCTAGGGGGAAAGAGTATCTCAATTCCCCGATGCCTGGCGGCAGAGGTGGGTTTTAAGCAGCTTATGAAAGGCAAGGAGGGTGGGGGCAATTCTAATCTCTGAGGGGAGGGTTCCAGAGGGCCGGGGCTACCACAGAGAAGGCTCTTCCCCTGGGTCCAGCCAAATGACATTGTTTAGTTGACGGGACTCGGAGAAGACCCACTCTGTGGGACCTAACTGGTCGCTGGGATTCGTGCAGCAGAAGGCAGTCCCTGAGATAATCTGGTCTGGTGCCATGAAGGGCTTTATAGGTCATAACCAACACTTTGAATTGTGACCAGAAACTGATCGGCAGCCAATGCAGACTGTGGAGTGTTGGTGTAACATGGGAAAGCCAAAGTTTCCGAACACTTTTCAAAGATAGCCCCATGTAGAGAGCGTTACAGTAGTCAAGCCTCGAGGTGATGAGGGCATGAATGACCGTGAGCAGTGACTCCCGGTCCAAATAGGGCCGTAACTGGTGCACCAGGTGAACCTGGCAAACGCCCCCCTTGCCACAGCTGAAAGATGTTTCTCTAATGTGAGCTGTGTATGTATGTATGTATGTATGTATGTATGTATGTATGTATGTATGTATGTATGTAGTCATGTTTATATAGGATATATTGTAGGTGGTAACTCTTTTAGAGCTGTATGCAACGGAATTTCATTTTAATGTATGGCAATTAGTGTACCTTTAGAATGACAATGAAGTCGTTTTAACGCTAAGTTCAAGTCTATTCCTGAAATCACAAAAACCATCTATTCCTGAAGTCACTCCAGTCAAAAGAAAAATAAATGAGTGTTAGATTCAAGCTGTGACTTTACTTCAAGATATGTACATTTCTCTGGCCATATGAATCAGATCAGTCCCTGAAAAGTTGTGAAGCTGCTTTTTCTTTTAGAAGACTTGTTGGGTTATAAGTTAGGAAATGGAATGAATTTTTGCAAATAGGGGAGGAAACCACTCACAACTATCTACCAGCTACTTAGAATTGCATCATTTCAGAGAAAATAGTTTTATTGACTATTTTTCAGCATACTCCAATCTGAGAAAGATGTAGATCAGTGGTTTTCAACTTGGGTGTCGGGACCTCTTTGGGGGTTGAACGATCGTTTCACAGGGGTCACTAAGACCATGGGAAAAAACAAATTTCCCATGGTGTTAGGAACTAAAGCTTCTATTCTGGTGCCTTGGAACATATTTTTACAATCCGACCACTCAGGTGTTTACAGTGGGGATATCCCTCTGACCTTCCTGCCAATCACCTTAAAGCTCCGTTGAGAGAATTGGTGCTGGACTTATGGTTGAGTGTCACCACAACATGAGGAACTGTATTAAGGGGTCGCGGCATTAGAAAGGTTGAGAACCACTGTAGATCAATTCACCCTCTATATACATGTATACCATAGTAGTGGTGCTGAGATTATGCAAATATGAAGAAGTCCATGCAAAGGTTCTCTTGATAATTTTCTCAGTCATAATGTGGGTGATCTGATTTACCCTTTGTATGCTCATGGGTCCTTGCTGTTGTGACTGGCCAAGCTTGAAAGCAATACAAAATTGTCTCTGGTTGGGGATCATCCTGGATTGAAAGCTCCACCTCAAGGAATAGGTGGAAGCCAAAGCTCAGAAGATATGTGCTCTAATTTTAGCTGGTATGAAAATGACAAACTCTTTGGATTAAGATTTCTTCGCAAACTTGCAAACGTAGATTACACCCACACATTACGTGCATATGGGAGTGCTTTTGAAGATGGCTTGGAAACTGAAGTCAGTTCCATATGTGGCAATTCTGGCCAGAAGCAATATCTTTGAGCAGAAGAAGCAGTTTCCTTGGTATAGTGCTGAGGTCTTTGCACGGATTAGTAATAGGTTTCCAGGTCCATGATTTTAAGCCCTATTTCTATTTATTCAGCTTAAAATTACATTTGCCTTCTGATAGCCACATCGCATAGTTGATTCGTATTCACTGTGTAATCATTTACTAATCCGAAATAATTTCCACAAATATTATTACCATGCTAGGAGCTAATGAGCCGGGGTGGCGCAGCAGGTAGAGTGCTGTACTGCCGGCCACTGAAGCTGACTGTAGATCTGAAGGTCAGCGGTTCAAATCTCATCACTGGCTCAAGGTTGACTCAGCCTTCCATCCTTCTGAGGTGGGTAAAATGAGGACCCGGATTGTGGGGGCAATAGCCTAGCTCTGTTAAAAAGTGCTATTGCTAACATGTTTTAAGCCGCCCTGAGTCTAAGGAGAAGGGTGGCATAAAAATCGAATGAATGAATGAATGAATGAATGAATGAATGAATGAATGAATGAATGAATGAATGAATAAATAAATAAATAAATAAATACATCTACTCACTTACTGCACAGTCTTCTTCTACAGGAGATATGCTAACTACCAGAATAATTCCAAATGCAATTCAACATGGTCATCACATTTACCCCACCAATCTCAGATTCTACCTGCCGAGTCCAAGGGAACAGTCAGCAATGTTCTATGGTCAAATGCAGCATCCTCAGTGAGTGATGGAGCTCATTTCCTGCCTGAGTTGAGGGTTTTTTAAAAATGATTCTCTGGCTGATGGATGTATTTTATTTGTTTATATTTATGTGTGTAGGTCTGTGTGCATTTTGTGGGAGTGTGCTTGCACCAACTCAGGAAACTCAAACTGTCCAAGGACCTGCTGATACAGTTCTACAGCGGAATTATTGAGTCTCTCATCTGTCCCTCTATAACTGTCTGGTTTGGTTCTACAATCCAACAAGACAGACACGGACTTCAGAGGATAAATCAGTACTGCAGAAAAAACAACGACTGCCAACCTCCCTTCCATTGAGGATCTGTATACTCCACAAGTCAAAAAGAGAATCGTGAACATATTTACTAACATCCTGGATCCTGGACATAAATTGTTTCAACTCCTACCCTCAAAACGACGCTATAGAGCACTGCACACCAAGACAACTAGACACAAGAACATTTTTTTTCCTGAACGCCATCACTCTGCTAAACTAATAATTCCCTCACCACTGTCAAACTATTCACTAAGGCTGCATTACTATTACTATTAGTTTTTCTCAGCGTTCCTATCAACCATCTTCTCCTACTTATGACTGTATGATTGCAACTTGTTGCTTGTATTCTTATGACTTATATATCAATATTGTTTCCTGATTGCTTATTTGTACCCTAGGACAATCATTAGGTGTTGTACCTCATGATTCTTGACAGATGTATCTTTTATTTTATGTACACTGAGAGCATATGCACCAATGACAAATTCCTTGTATATCCAACCGCACTTGGCCAATAAAAAATTCTATACATAAATATATAAATGTTGTGAGCGTCCCAGATTCATACCCAGGTAGTCCTCGACTTGCGACCACAACGGAGCTCCAATTTTCTGTTGCTAAATGAAACGTTTTACAACCTTTCTTGCCACACTTGCTAAGTGGGTCACTGAAGTTGTTAAGTTGGTAACACTTAACAACCTTGTCTTCCCCATTAACCTTGCTTGCTAGAAGGTTGCAAAAACTGATCTCAGGACCCCAGGACACTGCAACCATCCAAAATATGAGTCAATTAGTTGCCAAGCATCTGAATTTTGACCACGTGACCTTGGGATTGCTGCAATTTGAAAAATGGTAATACAGTAACTCATTTTTTCCCAGTGGCATTATAACTTAGAATGGTCCCTAAACAAAGAATTGTTAATCGTGGACTATATGTACTGACATGGGTGACTATATAAATTGGTTAAATAAATAAATACAAAAATGACAAGTTATTTATTTAACTTCTCACTTACTGAGAAGTGAGATAGGAAGAGCTCAAAAGCAGGCATTCGCAGGAGGCAGATTACTTTTCTTCTCCTCTGGAATATTTTACCTTTTGAAACAAGCTTGGCTTTCGCTTTGATCACATTCCTGAAGCTTTAAAAACATGACTGTTCCAAAAGTTCTGTGCGATCTGATTGCTGTGAAACTGTTGGTATAAGATACATAATGCTTAATTAACATAATATTTATGGTGCTTATAATTTACATTTATATGCTAGTAATCTTTGCAAACTGGTTAAAATCTTGTAAGACTGTAGTAGTCTAAACACTTTTAAGGACATTTTTATACCTATGTGTTATATTTTTGTTTCCCAAATATACAACTTATCATTTTTTTTTCTTGATAAATCTCATTCTGTTACTTTTCTCTCTAGGCTCTTAAGATCATTTTGAACTTTGTGTCTAACTCTTAGGGCATTAAATATATGGGCTTCTGCAAAACATTAAAATGAAGGGCACAATTTTAAGAAGTTAGCATGAATTCGGCAAAAATAAAAACTTCATTTTTGCACAGATTTCTTTGTGAATAGGTTTTGGGAATGCAGAAATAATATACCTTCAGTTCAGCAAAGCATATGGTGAAGTACTGCATGACAATCTGATCTGAAGCATATGAACACAAGCAATTATAACACCACTTCTTAAGTTTGAATCTTCGGAGGGGGCGACATGCAAATCTAATAAATTATTATTATTATTACTATCTAATAAATAATAATAATAACACCAACAACAACAATAACAACAACAATTATTATTATTATTATTATTATTATTATTATTATTATTATGTTTGTGATATAAAAAAGAGATAAAGGTGTCAATCATTCTTGTCCCCCACCACCATTTTTATAGTATCCCCCACCCCTGGCAAATGACTCAGTATTAAATATACCATAGTATAAGAATTGTTTTATTGGAGAATTGTCAATGAGCATTCTGAATATAGTTTTGGAGTCAGTTGTGAAACCCACAATCCAGATGATACTTAGCTTGCTAAATCCGGATGTCATCACCTCGAGGCTCGACTACTGTAATGCTCTCTACATGGGGCTACCTTTGAAAAGTGTTCGGAAACTTCAGATCGTGCAGAATGCAGCTGCGAGAGCAATCATGGGCTTTCCCAAATATGCCCATGTTACACCAACACTCCGCAGTCTGCATTGGTTGCCGATCAGTTTCTGGTCACAATTCAAAGTGTTGGTTATGACCTATAAAGCCCTTCATGGCACCGGGCCAGATTATCTCCGGGACCGCCTTCTGCCGCACGAATCCCAGTGACCAGTTAGGTCCCACAGAGCGGGCCTTCTCCGGGTCCGGTCAACTAAACAATGTCGTTTGGCGGGACCCAGGGGAAGAGCCTTATCTGTGGCGGCCCCAGCCCTCTGGAACCAACTCGTCCCGGAGATTAGAATAGCCCCCACCCTTCTTGCCTTTCGTAAGCTTCTTAAAACCCACCTCTGTCGTCAGGCATGGGGGAACTGAGATATTCTTTCCCCCTGGGCTTTTACAATTTATGTATGGTATGTTTGTATGTATGATTGGTTTTAAAATAAGGGTTTTTAGCTGTTTTAGTATTGGATTGTCGCATGTTGTTTTTACTACTGTTGTTAGCCGCCCCGAGTCTACGGAGAGGGGCGGCATACAAATCCAATAAATAAATAAATAAATAAATATATCACTATATGCTTTGATGAAATCAAGGTATATCAGTTTTACATTACTACAATCTCCTCAGGAAGCTACCTGAATAAAAACTAAGATTAATTTGGCAGATTTGCTGTTGACAAATCCATGCTAATGTCTTAAAATTGCTGTATTGTTTTCAGGGCGGTTACTGACTGATCTCTTTTTGGCCGGTTCTGGAATCTTTCAGGTGTCAATGTCATATTAAATGTAGAGCTTTTTTCTCTCTTTTTGAAAACAGCAGCAATATTTTCCCCCCTTCAGGGATCGGACAAGTTCCCCAGGAGTTCTCACAGAGAACATGAAATAGTACAAAAATTATAATAATAGAGACTTAGCCAGACTTTTAACTAATTCCCATGCAAGGAAGGAATTCCTTAGATATTTAAACTCATGTTAAATAGATGAAAAGATTAATCCTTGCCCTTCACCTCCTCATCATTGTTGCCTGGTAGAACATACTGAATACTAGGATTCAAGGACTTTTCTCTTCATTTTGATACTTTCCTATCATGAGTGAACAAACACATATTTTAGACTTCAGGAAAGCAAACTGTTTATTACAGTTTGCTTTCCTGAAGTCTAAATTTCTGAATTTTATTAAAAGAGACCGTCTGGAATCAATTTCAGAAATTGACATGGAAGAGGAATAGGGGAAAATTAGAAACAAATGAGAAAGAAAGCAGAATGACTGCAGGTAGAGAAGGTAGGAGTCCTGTTTTGTTGTGGTTTTAAAAAAAAGATTTTTATCCTTCCTTTTCCCCCATACAACTCAAGGAGGCAAATATATCACAATGGAAGGAGTTAACACAATGAGCCTGTCACTATATATTTCATGACAGTTTAATAAGTAAAACATAACCGCGTTACTACAGTATTAAAAACAATACTGTATATGGTTTACAGAAAACAATGGTTGGGGAGGCACAACAAACACTCCATGCCCTAGTACACTAAGCAAACAAAAATAAAGCAAACCATGTTTAGCTATGTAAAAGTCTAAGACTTTCCACTGGAAAGCATTGGATTGGTGATTTTCCTAACTCTGCTGAAGAGAAGGGCTTTTTCAGTCACTTGGATATTACAGTTATTTTCTAAAGCAGTTTTAAAAATTGCTAAGTTGACCCAACTTTTTAAAGGCTTATGTTAACTCAATCTGCAGTTGTTGCAAACCATGCTAAATCAAGATTATTTAATCAGCATTTAATGAATATTATGAAAACTTTTGGGAAAGGCTCTAATGTTGGGAAAGATGGAAAGGAAAAAGGATGACCAGCAGCAAAGTTGATGGACTCAGGGACAGTGATTATCAGGACTACATCTGGCTGCTATCTCTTCCCCACTATGGAAAATATCAGGGCTGCAATTCAAAAAGTATGAAATACAATATTTAAATATCTGAACCCAGTCTTTAGGTAACTTTTACAGACTTTTTAAAAATTACCTTTATCGTCTTCGGAGAGGGGCAGCATACAAATCTAAATAATAATAATAATAATAATAATAATAATAATAATAATAATAATAAATAAAAATAATGTATTCTATTTTAATTGTTCAAGGAATATGAAAATCAACATGCATGCACAAAATATGCAAGCATTTCAATGAATACAGATTGCCTGGCTGCTGTGTAAACAGCACATTGGAATGTTTATCCATCATTTAAGATTTTCTAGATTTGCAAAACACCGAATCATAAAACTAAATTATGATGTGGCTTTTCATAAAATCAACCCCTTCCCTGCTGATTCTTGTGACTAAATTAAGACGTCCATGTTATTTGTTAGTTTCCACTGCTTTTTGCAATTTCCAGATCTACTATGCAATCCATTCATTTCATAGATGGCATCTAAGTTCCAACCAGGCTAGTAAACTAGAATTTTTCAACTCAGAGGAGGTTGTTTGCTATGTTATTGTAACCTACTTACTACGGCTAGCTAGTCTGAGAAGTGGAAAGTAATCTTTTAAAAAGACAATAATGTACAGAAAGTAAACAACTCTTACTTTTGCTAAGAAAAGAACGCAATATTGTTACATCAAGCGCTTGGCTCTTGATCTAATCAGATATCAGGCTTGACTGAAGGGAAAAATTACCTTTTTTCAAAAATGATGGACTAAATATACAGTGTACAAAATGCAGCTCTTAAGAACAAGGCCTGTTGTTGCATTGTCCTATTTGTAAGGTTTGCAGAGACAACCGATTGCTCATTGGTGGAAAGTGGATGCTCACAGAAGCAGTTTGGTTCCATCAGTATTGATGACACCCCTTGGAGCTACTCCAGCAGAGCAGCTTTGGGACATTATTCCAGGAAAGTGGAATAGTGTCCTCCTGGTTTAAGGAAAAGGGGAATTCTCCATTTCCTTTCTGAAGAAAAAAGCTCTACTGTATTTACATTAGTCAACTCCAATCACTTTGGATTCTATGAACCCAGGTAAGAAAAATCATTCCAACTTTATTTAGCTGATGATGTAACTAGAGAGAATTTTTTTAAAAAAATATTTAGGTTGGGTAAGTTTGTCATTATTCCTGTTCGTCAATGGAACGATTTTCTTGGCTTCTTAATAATGCATTTGACTTCTTTTCTCCGCTGTTATTTTTAACATATATCCAACCAAATTCTTGTTATATTCTCAGCACTTCCTCCCATTCCCCGTTATAAACTACACCGATCTCTTTTCAAGAATATCAGGACCACTAGGAGAAGTAGTGGGTACACGGGAAGGAAATTTGGTGCATATATTGCCTCTCAATTAATTGCGAATCACACTCTTTCTGGATAAAAGTGATCCTTTCCTTTACAAGACGAAAGGGTTAAGTTCGGGAAAAAAATAATTTAAGTTCTCATTGTCGCGCCCACGCCATCCTTTGCCATAATCCCCCCCCCCTCCTTCGTTGTGCAAGGGTTAACTTCGTGGCTTTACACATGTGTGCTTTTAAAATATGACTGCATCGTTAAGTGAAGGATGGACGGATTTGTTGCTTTTTTTAACATCCCGTCCTTCCTCACGTTTATTTGCAAGATGCTGCTGAGATTTCAGTGGAGTTTTACACCCGAAGCGGCACGTTTCGGAATGGTAACTCCGACCTGCCAATCCAGCCCGAGGCACTCGCTGTCCTCAAACACAAAAATGGTGGGTCTATAAATACGATTGATTCCCAAACGGTCTATTCTGGAGTTTTGGACTACGATTCCCAGCATGCCGTCCTCCGTGACAGCTTCTTCTGATTGGCCGCTCGGTGTTCTAGTTGGAACTCGGCATGTGGCTGCTGCTGTGCTGGGAGGAAGGCAATATTTTTGCAGGCTTTATATGTATGTACTGTATATATGAGAAAAGGTAAGTGAAGTCTTCTGCTGCTGCTCTCTTTAGAATGGGATGTTTTCCTTCCTTTTTAATTCTTCCCATCCATTTCTTTGTTCCTGATCTAGTTAATTGTGAGCATTGCCCTGAAGCAGCTGCTTTCAAAAGGCATGTTTTGTATTGGTGTGTGTTTAGGGAAATTTAACCAATCCGAAACTGGAAAAGCAAGACTTAGTGATGCACTGAGGATGATCCCAGAGGGATAAAGAAATATATGCAGCCCAAGAGCTGTGAAAATACCAGTAGTGATTTTTTTCCTCCATTAACCTAAAATGCTTGCTACAGTATTTCTGATTTTTTTTTCTTGGGGGGAAGCTTTATTGATAAGCAAAAAAAGTGCAGTCTTGATGTGGGGAAATATAATTTGCATTATCATTTTTTATTAGCAGGTATCCTTGAAATGACGAGGGTCTTTTAAAGTCATTGCAAAGAGAAAAATGTGAAGTGTTTGGTTTGTTTATTTGTTTGTTTCAGTCCTGTTTTGCATTCTAGTTGAAATGCTGCTTTACCATCACCACCCTTTAAGTTTGTCTAGAATGGGTTAGGAAGTTGTTTTTCTTCTTTCAAAGGCTGATTCTGACGTTTTGAAGGGTATGCAAAGCTTTGCACCTTTTTTTTGGTTAAAACTAATGGGTAGATTTAAGAATGAAAATTATATATGAAATAATTCCTAAACAGCAAAACTTTTAACCTGTGATTTTAAAATGATAGAAAAATTGTGGTTTGATTTCGCTTTCAACCATTACAACATTGCCAAGGATGCTTGAGAAAGAAAATTGTTTGGACACTGCAGATGGACTATAAAATCCTTCACTTCTCACACATCTGTATTTTTCAAATTAAATAGGCTAAGGTTCAGGTGGATAGCATCAAGCATGGCAGTTGACCTCAAATTTTCTCCAAGTTAGTTTTTCTTTTCTTTATACATGTTTCCTTGCTTTTAGGTGGGTGGCATCTTCCTGAACCAGAGTAACGGTAAATAATTGAATCAAACAATAACATAGAAACATAGAAAACTGATGGCAGAAAAAGACCTCATGATTCATCTAGTCTGCCCTTGTACTATTTTTTGTATTTTATCTTAGGATGGATATATGTTTATCCCAGGCATGTTTTAATTCAGTTACTGTGGATTTACCAACTACGTCTGCTGGAAGTTTGTTCCAAGGATCTACTACTCTTTCAGTAAAATAATATTTTTTCATGTTGCTTTTGATCTTTCCCCCAACTAACTTCAGATTGTGTCCCCTTGTTCTTGTGTTCACTTTCCTATTAAAAACACTTCCCTCCTGAACCTTATTTAACCCTTTGACATATTTAATCATCTGTAAGCACTTTAAGAGTATTTTTTTGCAGCAAAAACCTTAACCAATCAGGCTAGTTTTAAAAATTGAGCAACCTCTGGATGAATAAACTGTGTGAGGAAGAATTGCATTCTCTTTATATGCCAAAAGGATAATGTGCATGCAAGCACATGCAGCCAACCTGCAAGATGCTGTTTTGTATTGCAGATACTTTTTTTGTAGGAAATTAGGGGAAAAGAATGAGGATTATATTACTGACAATTGTGTCTACACAGATGTGAATTTTTGCAAGCAAGATGTCTTAGGGCTTAATCCTTAAAGTCTGTTTTCAGTACAAACCTCAACTTTGAAATGCCGATGAGAGGGCATATCTTAAATATTTCCTTTTCACAAGATAAAAATATAACATCTGTATAATCAAGTCCTGGTAACTTCATAGACATAGTTGTATAGTTTTCTTGGGAATATGAAACCTGTTTCTATTGCTTCATTGTTTTGAATTTCCATTCAAATGCAACTCCCATTTTCCTAATAGTCTCCCATCTAAAGGATAACCCTGCATTCCTGATTTCCTGGTGGTCTCCCATCCAATACTTATTATGTCCAACCTTGCTTAGCTTTTTGAAATCAGTCAAAATCAACTATGTGCTGCCACTATTGAAGTACAGTGTAAACAGAATCCAGTTTATCAGAAAGTAGAAAAACTTTCAGCCAATTCTCAGTCCTGACACTTTTAACATTCAGTTTCATTCACAAATTCCCTATATTTTTTCTTTATTCTTATACCCATATAATGGCTGAGGAATTTGGAATTATGAATCTGGAAATTACTTATTCAGATGTCTGTTGTTCTTTCCATAAGTTTCCTGACTGCTCTCAGGGAAACTGCCTGGCAAATCATTTTCACCTGGACATAAACTTTCTGTGGAATTTGAGAAGAAATAATCTCTTATCCCATTTTGCGGTCCTAGAGAACTGGGTAGCCCATAGACTACCAGTTGAGGTGATCAGGACTTTTCCCTTGGCCACAGACTGGGACCTGATTAGTAAGAGATTTTATTTTTTTACATTGTGGCAAAGGACAATTTGATTTCCCCCCTCCCCTCCATTACCCAAATAGCTGGTCAGGTTTTTAAAATTACTTTTCTGCACAGTAAAAATAGAGCATAATAGGGGGATATGCAAGGTGCTTGTTAAATGTTGCTTTTGGTATTCCTTCATTGACAAGTGGGAAGAATCATTTCCCAATTCAAGAAGAGATTCAGAAAAATTGCCAAGTGCTGCACAAGCAGCTTTACTCATTGTTTTCAGTTTTGGAAGGTGGGGGTGCACACAACACAAAACTGGAGGCTACATAGAGGAAGTCTCAGCTTTCCCAATCCCAAACACATAATATGTTTATGTATCCTTGAAATGACTGTCAAAAAAATGCAGGTAAAGTACTTTGAACACTCAAAACTACAGGAAAAAACTTAGATGCCAAAGTAGTAAGGAAGAATAATACAGAATTTAAGCAAAGACAGTTGTGTGTTTTGTCTTATAGCATTGTTATTGAGTCAGTTTTTAAAGTTCTTTTTTAAAATGTTGAGTGTTACTGGTTTTTAATTATGTTTTTGAGTACTGCTTAGGAAACTCTTTAAGAGAAAAATTATGCTGTTACCATTGCAAATTCTAAATCAGCCTTCTCTCCACAGTTGCTGTCCAGATCTATTATACTTCATCTTCCTTGATTTTTAACTATTCTAACCTCTTTTAGCTAGTGGACTCTTGATTCCAGATATTTAGTGCCTTTAAAATAGGCATATGTTTTCAGCATATGCCTACAATTTTTCTTTTCATTTCTCCTTCTATTTCTGGTGTTCAAACATTACATGCACATTTTACGGTAGTCAAACTTTCCTTTTTTGCCTCTGCCCCTCCCATGTGGTACATAAAAGAGGTATCAGTAAATTAGAGGGATTTCCAGATTTGCAGAAGTTTACTTCAAAATTGGAGAGAAAGGAAAAAAATAAATACGGAAAAAGAACATAGGGCTTCAATTCAAAAATTACCCTATAGTGATTAAGAGCACTAAAGGCATGGATTCTGATCACAGGAGAAAGTTTGCTGGGTCCTTTTGATTGCATGAGGTCCCATATTGCACCAGCTGTGATGACAAGGTTTTGTAGAAGGAGGGAACTTCTACAAGGTATTGTAGAAGGAGGTGCACAACAGAGTTTGCCATCACAGCAGATGGAAGCTAGAATCTTGACGCGTGATAAGCATTCAACAACACCACTGTTAATTGTTTGGGCAAGCAGTTGTGTTTCTTTAAATTAAAGCCATATTTGGAAAACGTAGAGAACATTTAAGGATCGCAGAAAACCAAATTAGAATCCAACCTTATTGAAGTGGGCACACATGATAGAACAGTTATTGTGGCACTTGACAAATATTTCTTAGGTGCTTGCACTTAAAATGCAGATTAGTGTCTAAACAAAATGAATAATGCTTTTTCTTTTGACTTCTGTATGTACAGCTGCAGAAGTACGTAGTCAATATCTTCAGTTCATGTTGTCCTTCCCATTGCAAACATAATGTATATGGGAACAATGAAGACAAGATGGAAAAATTATAAGTAGTCTGACTGCAGTAGTAGTCTTACTGGTTGCAATTGGGTCTAAGAATTCCACCACTGAGCGATGCAGTCATAAGGTGAAACATCAAGTGACTACCAAATTTTTTACCTCCATTCCAGTACAGTCGTTAGAGAATCACTGTGGGCTGTTAAGGTGCAATATCACATAACTATAAATTGCGACTTCCTGCCAGTTTTACTATTGACTTCTCAGAAAGTGGCTATGACGGTAATAAATAGTAATCATGTGACTGCATGATGTTGCCAAACATCTGAATTGTGACATCAGGGACACTATAACAGCTACAAGTTTGAGGACTGGTCGTAAATCTTTTTCAGAGCTATTTTAGCTTCAAATGGTCCCTGAATGAGCAGTCAGTAATTGAAGATTATGTGTAAATAATAAATGAATAAGCTTCCATCACAGCAAGCATAACTTAGGTTTTGAGCTTCTTTTCCCTACAAAAATCCTACTTATTATTTTTTGTTAATTTTTGCCTTTATTTTTTGTCAACTTGCCTCATATATACTTAATGTCCCTGCATCCTTTTTTCTCCCTATGAGATGGGTTGGACTAAGAGAGAGCTAAAGGAAGATTAGACCTTACTTTAGCCACTATGTCAAACTGATTCTCCAGTTTTCGACTTACATATATTCAAAGAGGTGGGCTTTTTCCCCAGTTGACTCATATCTCACTCTTATGCAACTGAATACAGTGAATAAAGAGAATAATTTTTTTGATACAATACCAGTTGAGGAATGTGTAGACAACCATAGTTAACAGTCCTTAGGGGTATGTGAATGTGAATCAGTTTGAAATAATCTGGTCAGTGAGCATTATCTATAAGGAAGTTATCTGTATATCTTCTATCTACGAATAAAATTAAAATATATTATTTTGCTCTTTTAAATCTCTTCAAGCCATTTGCTTTTATTGAAACTTCCTACTACCGGTAGCAAACATTATGGTTACTGTTAAAGAAAAAAACAATCCAAAGCAAGTGGCTTGGGGTGTAAAGTGATAAAATAAACTTCTCTCCTGGGTTTCACAAATATAAGCAAATCCTGGATTTTCGGAAGCTTCATGTGCTTCTCTGAAAAAGACAGGACGAATTTTATTGAAAATGCAACAAAGGCTATCATTGGTTTCCTTTAATTTCTACTGTAAGAATTGCCCTATTTTTTAACTTGCCTTCCCAACTCTGTTACTTCAAACAGTCAGACGCATTGCAAGTGAATTTTTTTTTTCACTTTTCTGTTTGCTGGGAAAGGTTTTACAGTAAATGAAGACATTACATAAAAGAAAGACCTGAATGCAACCTCTGAATCATGTTTACCTAAATAGCCAATTTGTGCCTGCCTCTTGTTGAAGGAATAATAAATTTTTTAAAAAAATGCAATTCTTGTTCTCTTTGGCTCCCAAGAAAACAGTGAACACGCATACATTTTATAGATGTTTTCTGGTTACAGAATACAGAATTTGAAAAATGACTTGTAAGCTTATCCAAATAGTTGCTTGATGCCTGGAACTTTAGAATTAGTGTTTGTTTGTTTGTTTGTTTATTGCATTTATATGCTGCTCACTCAAACCGGACTCTGAATGGCTAACATTGTATTTATAAAGTAAAAAAACCAATTTAAAACATCACTAAAATCACATGTATTATAAAACCATACTTGCAACAATCACTCTTAATTCCAGGCCTGCCGGAAAAGCCAGGTTTTAACAGCTTTCAGGAAAACCTGTAGGAAGGAGATAATGTGAATCTCTGGGAGTAGTTGATTCCATAGGGCCACAGAGAAGGCTCTTCCCCAAGGTCCCGCTAACCAACATTGTTTGATGGACAGGACCTGGAAAAGGCCGACTCTGTGGGCCCTTACTGGCCGCAATGAGTCCTTGCAGAGGGGCGGCATACAAATCTTATTATTATTATTATTATTATTATTATTATTATTATTATTATTATTATTATTATTATGAGGGAAGAGGCGGTCCAATAAATAATCTGGCCCTGAGCCATTTAGGGCTTTAAAGGTGATAACCAACACCTTGAATTGTGCTCGGAGACAGACTAGCAACCAATGCAGCTCGTGTAGAGATGGAGTAATACATGCATACCGTGGTACATCCGTTACTGCACGCGCTGCTGCATTTTGCACCAGCTGAAATCTCCGAACACTCTTCAAGAGTAGCCCCATGTAGAGCACATTGCAATAGTCAAGACGAGAGGTGATGAGGGCGTGAGTGACTGATTCACCTATACTTTATATTCTCTCTAGTGAGAGAGAGAATGCACACACCTTATTTTTTATTTATATGTATATATTTATTCCTCATTTTTTAATTTTATAAATAACTCAAGGTGGCAAACATACCTAATTCCCCTTTCTCCTTCTATTTTTCCCATAACAACAACCCTGTGAGGTGAGTTGGCTGTGAGAGGGTCAGAGAGTGGCTCAAAGTCACCCAGTGTTTAAGTGACGCCTTAATTTATTTGGCTTCATGCTGTCCGCTGCCAACATTTTTAGACACAGCAAACATACCGGTCTTTCCTCATCTTCCACTGTAGTCACAGTAAAGCCAAGTACTACATGCGCTTCATCATATTTCCTCATCTTAGCTTTCGGTAGACTTATGTTTGTCTCATTATCTCTGTCTCTCTTCTCCTTTCTTTTCATCCCTGTTAAATCTTTTTCCATGGTGTCTCTTAAGGCTTTGTTATCTGCACTTCCTATCACTTGCTCTGTGCTGTGTGCTCAGTGCAAAAAACCCCTATTCCCTGCTGCAAATAAAAGCACATTCCCTGGGGTCACGTGCCCCCCTCGACATCACTCCGCACCACTCCAGGGGGACCCGCCCCACTATTTGAGAAGCACTGCCTTTAACCAATAGATCAAACTCTCCAGTAATATGCAGGTATAGAAAAACAATACAATTAAACTGTTAGTAGACATGCCCTTATCATTACCTCTTCCTAATGACCATCCTTTAATATATGAAATCTAATCATACGCTATGGCACCACAGAGATGAAGCTCCCCCCCCCCATTTGTGTAATAGGTAGGCCTTTAGTATATGTTACATGCTACCATCTTCCCTTTCTTTCTAGACACAGAATTATAAGATGCTGCAAGATGTATTAAGCTGAGAAAGACAGAAAGATTCAAGCAAGAAATTCAAACAAAGCCATCCTACACTCAAATAACACATCCTAGATCTAAATGAATGAAATATTCTCATTGAATACTTTGTTCTGTACAAAGTTGAATGTGCACAACAGCATGTAAATTGATTGTCAATCAGTCTTAAGTAGGCAGTTTGATTTTACAGAAATTTGATTTACTTGGAGTTATATTCTGTTGTTTAAGTGCTCCCTTTATTTTTTTGAGCAGTATATATTGTCAGGCAGGCAGTCCCTAGGTTAGGATGGCATTAAAAGAACTAATTCTAAAATCTAGAGTTGCCTTCCTCAGAAATCAAATCTTCTAATGTTTCCAAATGGTCATTGCCAAGTTCCCAGATGGGAAAAGACTGCCTAAACCATAATATGGTATTTTCTTCCTTCAGCTTCCTGCCATTATTGCATGGTTCTGTATCAAAGCTCTCTAGAATTGCTTCAGTGTTCCTTTTTCGTAGGTGTGGGGAATACTCTTCCTCAGAGATGTCACCCAGTCCAAGGGCAAGAGTCGACATTTACCTCAGACTTAATGAAGCTGTGGCATCCCTAAAATTACTATGAAACAAGAAAACCTATTTCATCTTTCTGGATCATTTCCTCTTATTTGCCTGAAAATACTTCCTCTATTTTTATTTTTCGTGCCAGCATAGGCTAAAAAATGTCGGAGCTGTGATTGCTGTCTCCTTTCTCTTCTTTTCCTGATGTTCTTCCAGAAGGTAATCTGGAGAAAAGTACAAAAGAATCTGTTGTCAAGCAATCTTAGTTTTCTGTGGCTCTAAAGATACTGGGAAGATCTCCTTCCATCCTGTCCTTGCATATAACACTATTTTGGCACTAAAATGGACGAACAATAGTTGCAAACACAGTGCTATGAAATCAAACCTTTCGCCTGCTTCTTCCCTATTTTAAAATTATGCTCCCATTGTCCAAAACCTGAAATCTAAGCGCTGTAGGGAGAAAGTATAGGCCAGATTACACTAGATGTGCGACTGAATTTAGGTCAAAATCAGAAGTTGTCAACTAATCAGATCAGAGAAAGGTGAGAATATACGGTATATAGTACAAGAAATTTTAGTGAGCCATAGGGTGATCATGATAGTGCTTCACGTCTGAGTGATAACAATGCCAGATAAAAAGAATTAATATAGAACTAGCTGTTGTCATAGGATTGACTCCTTTGCCTCTAGTCAAATTATTAAATTAGCAGCTTCCTGCATTTGCTTAAAGAAAAACTCATTGGGAAATTGCATTAATTATATTTCTTTTGGCACTGTATCTGCGTAACTCAGCAGCCTTTAAACTTTGACAGTGATAAGCTGGGTGACATAAATGTCATTTTTTGTGCAACAGAGGACAATGCTTTTACAGAATCACAAAGTTATGAGAGCTTCAAGCAAACTGGTAGTAAAGGGTTTTAGAACCCACTACTGGTGGAAAGGGAAAAATCTGATGCAATTCCATCAAAAATACTTTTTGTAAACAGAAAATATTAATTACCAAAAAGAAAATGGATTACAGTGATCCCTCGATTTTCGCGGTCTCGATCTTTTAAAATAATAATTTAAAAATAGTCCACGGTTTTTTTTCTATACCACGGTTTTTCCCGCCCGATGACATCATACGTCATCACCAAACTGACGTGTGCCATTGCTGATTGGCCGAAATCTTCTATGTTTCTATGGACGTGGGGGTTTTTTGGGGGGGCGGCGCACAAGCTGCCGGAGCCTCCTTTTGTTGCAAATCCGCCTCCGTGTTTCCCTAGTCCAACAAAGCTTAACCAACGCTACTAAGGCTTTCTCAAGCCCGCCTTCTCTCTCTCTACTGCCGCCAGGTACTTTTACCTTTCCCAACACTTTCCCGCGGCAGTATCTCCTTCCCGTGGTGGGGTCGGTGATAATCCGAGAGATCTCGGGCGCCGAGTGCGAATGGTGGTGGTGGTGATGGTGGTGGTGGTTGTGGACGTCGGAAGACTCCGCCGCCTTCTTTCTCTGCGAGCCTCCGCCGCAGGCTTTGCCCAGTGCCTGCTCCCCCATTTTAGTGCCGGCGCTGCCGCCACTACCGCCACCTCCACTAGCGGTTGTACCGGCCGGCTGATAAGCGATAGTCCTCAGTAAATCCATGGCTCTGTCGGCTGGCCCTTTACGCAGCTCCTCCAGCCAGCTCGTCCGCCCGCCTTGCTCCTCCTCCATCTCCTTCTACTACTCCTCCTTCTCTTCCACTTGCCAGCCTCCGCACTTTCGCTGCCTCCAACTTCAAGCCCTTACGCGGCCATGGAAAAAATGCGCACATGCGCAGATTTTGTTTGTACTTCTGCGCCGCTACTTCGCGGAAAATCGATTTTCGCGGGAGGTCTTGGAACGTAACCCCTGCGAAAATCGAGGGATCACTGTATTCAAAATGTAATTGTAGGAAAAATAAGGCTCAGTTTAGCTGAGACTTGTTTAGGAATGCTAAAAATGGCTTTCTTTGATCATGCTTGGAGCAAGAAGATGATCAAGGAGAGAATAGGTGTGCTAGTTAAGGAACAAAAACAAAAAACTGTGGGATTACTTAAAAGAAACTGCGATTAATAGAATAGACACACATAAGTACGTAACACAGAGATGTGTACTTGGGGCTCAGGGCACAGAAGCAAATGACTAGAAAACATCCATCTACCTTAATTAATAAAAGTCTCCTGAGGTTCAAATTATGCCTTGAGGA